>NW_027325986.1:33392-315892 GCF_048594095.1 Paramormyrops kingsleyae
GAAAAACACGTTTTTCCCCTATAAGGTAGGTCGAACTCTTGTAGGGGAAGGCGCAGGATTCATGAAAACAACTCAGAAGTCAAGTTAAATGAAATCTTCATTTTGTGTTAGTTTGTCAAGAGAGATGAAAACACGTTTTCCTATAATGGTAGGTCGAACTCTTGTAGGGGAAGCGCAGGATTCATGAAAACAACTCAGAATGTCAAGTTATAATGAAATCTTCATTTTGTGTTAGTTGTCATGATTTCTTCACGAAAACACGTTTTCCTATAATGGTAGGTCGAACTCTTGTAGGGGAAGCGCAGGTTTCATGAAAACAACTCAGAATGTCAAGTTATAATGAAATCTTCATTTTGTGTTAGTTTGTCATGATTTCTTCACGAAAACACGTTTTCCTATAATGGTAGGTCGAACTCTTGTAGGGGAAGCGCAGGTTTCATGAAAACAACTCAGAATGTCAAGTTATAATGAAATCTTCATTTTGTGTTAGTTTGTCATGATTTCTTCACGAAAACACGTTTTCCTATAATGGTAGGTCGAACTCTTGTAGGGGAAGCGCAGGTTTCATGAAAACAACTCAGAATGTCAAGTTATAATGAAATCTTCATTTTGTGTTAGTTTGTCATGATTTCTTCACGAAAACACGTTTTCCTATAATGGTAGGTCGAACTCTTGTAGGGGAAGCGCAGGTTTCATGAAAACAACTCAGAATGTCAAGTTACAATGAAATCTTCATTTTGTGTTAGTTTGTCATGATTTCTTCACGAAAACACGTTTTCCTATAATGGTAGGTCGAACTCTTGTAGGGGAAGCGCAGGTTTCATGAAAACAACTCAGAATGTCAAGTTACAATGAAATCTTCATTTTGTGTTAGTTTGTCATGATTTCTTCACGAAAACACGTTTTCCTATAATGGTAGGTCGAACTCTTGTAGGGGAAGCGCAGGTTTCATGAAAACAACTCAGAATGTCAAGTTATAATGAAATCTTCATTTTGTGTTAGTTTGTCATGATTTCTTCACGAAAAGACGTTTTCCTATAATGGTAGGTTGAACTCTTGTAGGGGAAGCGCAGGTTTCATGAAAACAACTCAGAATGTCAAGTTATAATGAAATCTTCATTTTGTGTTAGTTTGTCATGATTTCTTCACGAAAAGACGTTTTCCTATAATGGTAGGTTGAACTCTTGTAGGGGAAGCGCAGGTTTCATGAAAACAACTCAGAATGTCAAGTTATAATGAAATCTTCATTTTGTGTTAGTTTGTCATGATTTCTTCACGAAAACACGTTTTCCTATAATGGTAGGTTGAACTCTTGTAGGGGAAGCGCAGGTTTCATGAAAACAACTCAGAATGTCAAGTTATAATGAAATCTTCATTTTGTGTTAGTTTGTCATGATTTCTTCACGAAAACACGTTTTCCTATAATGGTAGGTTGAACTCTTGTAGGGGAAGCGCAGGTTTCATGAAAACAACTCAGAATGTCAAGTTATAATGAAATCTTCATTTTGTGTTAGTTTGTCATGATTTCTTCACGAAAACACGTTTTCCTATAATGGTAGGTTGAACTCTTGTAGGGGAAGCGCAGGTTTCATGAAAACAACTCAGAATGTCAAGTTATAATGAAATCTTCATTTTGTGTTAGTTTGTCATGATTTCTTCACGAAAACACGTTTTCCTATAATGGTAGGTTGAACTCTTGTAGGGGAAGCGCAGGTTTCATGAAAACAACTCAGAATGTCAAGTTATAATGAAATCTTCATTTTGTGTTAGTTTGTCATGATTTCTTCACGAAAACACGTTTTCCTATAATGGTAGGTTGAACTCTTGTAGGGGAAGCGCAGGTTTCATGAAAACAACTCAGAATGTCAAGTTATAATGAAATCTTCATTTTGTGTTAGTTTGTCATGATTTCTTCACGAAAACACGTTTTCCTATAATGGTAGGTCGAACTCTTGTAGGGGAAGCGCAGGATTCATGAAAACAACTCAGAATGTCAAGTTACAATGAAATCTTCATTTTGTGTTAGTTTGTCATGATTTCTTCACGAAAACACGTTTTCCTATAATGGTAGGTCGAACTCTTGTAGGGGAAGCGCAGGATTCATGAAAACAACTCAGAATGTCAAGTTATAATGAAATCTTCATTTTGTGTTAGTTTGTCATGATTTCTTCACGAAAACACGTTTTCCTATAATGGTAGGTCGAACTCTTGTAGGGGAAGCGCAGGTTTCATGAAAACAACTCAGAATGTCAAGTTATAATGAAATCTTCATTTTGTGTTAGTTTGTCATGATTTCTTCACGAAAACACGTTTTCCTATAATGGTAGGTCGAACTCTTGTAGGGGAAGCGCAGGTTTCATGAAAACAACTCAGAATGTCAAGTTATAATGAAATCTTCATTTTGTGTTAGTTTGTCATGATTTCTTCACGAAAACACGTTTTCCTATAATGGTAGGTCGAACTCTTGTAGGGGAAGCGCAGGTTTCATGAAAACAACTCAGAATGTCAAGTTATAATGAAATCTTCATTTTGTGTTAGTTTGTCATGATTTCTTCACGAAAACACGTTTTCCTATAATGGTAGGTCGAACTCTTGTAGGGGAAGCGCAGGTTTCATGAAAACAACTCAGAATGTCAAGTTACAATGAAATCTTCATTTTGTGTTAGTTTGTCATGATTTCTTCACGAAAACACGTTTTCCTATAATGGTAGGTCGAACTCTTGTAGGGGAAGCGCAGGATTCATGAAAACAACTCAGAATGTCAAGTTACAATGAAATCTTCATTTTTTGTTAGTTTGTCATGATTTCTTCACGAAAACACGTTTTCCTATAATGGTAGGTCGAACTCTTGTAGGGGAAGCGCAGGTTTCATGAAAACAACTCAGAATGTCAAGTTATAATGAAATCTTCATTTTGTGTTAGTTTGTCATGATTTCTTCACGAAAACACGTTTTCCTATAATGGTAGGTCGAACTCTTGTAGGGGAAGCGCAGGTTTCATGATAACAACTCAGAATGTCAAGTTATAATGAAATCTTCATTTTGTGTTAGTTTGTCATGATTTCTTCACGAAAACACGTTTTCCTATAATGGTAGGTCGAACTCTTGTAGGGGAAGCGCAGGTTTCATGAAAACAACTCAGAATGTCAAGTTATAATGAAATCTTCATTTTGTGTTAGTTTGTCATGATTTCTTCACGAAAACACGTTTTCCTATAATGGTAGGTCGAACTCTTGTAGGGGAAGCGCAGGTTTCATGAAAACAACTCAGAATGTCAAGTTATAATGAAATCTTCATTTTGTGTTAGTTTGTCATGATTTCTTCACGAAAACACGTTTTCCTATAATGGTAGGTCGAACTCTTGTAGGGGAAGCGCAGGTTTCATGAAAACAACTCAGAATGTCAAGTTATAATGAAATCTTCATTTTGTGTTAGTTTGTCATGATTTCTTCACGAAAACACGTTTTCCTATAATGGTAGGTCGAACTCTTGTAGGGGAAGCGCAGGTTTCATGAAAACAACTCAGAATGTCAAGTTATAATGAAATCTTCATTTTGTGTTAGTTTGTCATGATTTCTTCACGAAAACACGTTTTCCTATAATGGTAGGTCGAACTCTTGTAGGGGAAGCGCAGGTTTCATGAAAACAACTCAGAATGTCAAGTTACAATGAAATCTTCATTTTGTGTTAGTTTGTCATGATTTCTTCACGAAAACACGTTTTCCTATAATGGTAGGTCGAACTCTTGTAGGGGAAGCGCAGGTTTCATGAAAACAACTCAGAATGTCAAGTTACAATGAAATCTTCATTTTGTGTTAGTTTGTCATGATTTCGTCACGAAAACACGTTTTCCTATAATGGTAGGTCGAACTCTTGTAGGGGAAGCGCAGGTTTCATGAAAACAACTCAGAATGTCAAGTTATAATGAAATCTTCATTTTGTGTTAGTTTGTCATGATTTCTTCACGAAAACACGTTTTCCTATAATGGTAGGTCGAACTCTTGTAGGGGAAGCGCAGGTTTCATGAAAACAACTCAGAATGTCAAGTTATAATGAAATCTTCATTTTGTGTTAGTTTGTCATGATTTCTTCACGAAAAGACGTTTTCCTATAATGGTAGGTCGAACTCTTGTAGGGGAAGCGCAGGTTTCATGAAAACAACTCAGAATGTCAAGTTATAATGAAATCTTCATTTTGTGTTAGTTTGTCATGATTTCTTCACGAAAACACGTTTTCCTATAATGGTAGGTTGAACTCTTGTAGGGGAAGCGCAGGTTTCATGATAACAACTCAGAATGTCAAGTTATAATGAAATCTTCATTTTGTGTTAGTTTGTCATGATTTCTTCACGAAAACACGTTTTCCTATAATGGTAGGTTGAACTCTTGTAGGGGAAGCGCAGGTTTCATGAAAACAACTCAGAATGTCAAGTTATAATGAAATCTTCATTTTGTGTTAGTTTGTCATGATTTCTTCACGAAAACACGTTTTCCTATAATGGTAGGTTGAACTCTTGTAGGGGAAGCGCAGGTTTCATGAAAACAACTCAGAATGTCAAGTTATAATGAAATCTTCATTTTGTGTTAGTTTGTCATGATTTCTTCACGAAAACACGTTTTCCTATAATGGTAGGTTGAACTCTTGTAGGGGAAGGCAAGGAGGATTCATGAAAAACAACTCAGAATGTCAAGTTATAATGAAATCTTCATTTTGTGTTAGTTTGTCATGATTTCTTCACGAAAACACGTTTTCCTATAATGGTAGGTCGAACTCTTGTAGGGGAAGCGCAGGATTCATGAAAACAACTCAGAATGTCAAGTTACAATGAAATCTTCATTTTTTGTTAGTTTGTCATGATTTCTTCACGAAAACACGTTTTCCTATAATGGTAGGTCGAACTCTTGTAGGGAAGCGCAGGATTCATGAAAACAACTCAGAATGTCAAGTTATAATGAAATCTTCATTTTGTGTTAGTTTGTCATGATTTCTTCACGAAAACACGTTTTCCTATAATGGTAGGTCGAACTCTTGTAGGGGAAGCGCAGGTTTCATGAAAACAACTCAGAATGTCAAGTTATAATGAAATCTTCATTTTGTGTTAGTTTGTCATGATTTCTTCACGAAAACACGTTTTCCTATAATGGTAGGTCGAACTCTTGTAGGGGAAGCGCAGGTTTCATGAAAACAACTCAGAATGTCAAGTTATAATGAAATCTTCATTTTGTGTTAGTTTGTCATGATTTCTTCACGAAAACACGTTTTCCTATAATGGTAGGTCGAACTCTTGTAGGGGAAGCGCAGGTTTCATGAAAACAACTCAGAATGTCAAGTTATAATGAAATCTTCATTTTGTGTTAGTTTGTCATGATTTCTTCACGAAAACACGTTTTCCTATAATGGTAGGTCGAACTCTTGTAGGGGAAGCGCAGGTTTCATGAAAACAACTCAGAATGTCAAGTTATAATGAAATCTTCATTTTGTGTTAGTTTGTCATGATTTCTTCACGAAAACACGTTTTCCTATAATGGTAGGTCGAACTCTTGTAGGGGAAGCGCAGGTTTCATGAAAACAACTCAGAATGTCAAGTTATAATGAAATCTTCATTTTGTGTTAGTTTGTCATGATTTCTTCACGAAAACACGTTTTCCTATAATGGTAGGTCGAACTCTTGTAGGGGAAGCGCAGGTTTCATGAAAACAACTCAGAATGTCAAGTTACAATGAAATCTTCATTTTGTGTTAGTTTGTCATGATTTCTTCACGAAAACACGTTTTCCTATAATGGTAGGTTGAACTCTTGTAGGGGAAGCGCAGGTTTCATGAAAACAACTCAGAATGTCAAGTTACAATGAAATCTTCATTTTGTGTTAGTTTGTCATGATTTCGTCACGAAAACACGTTTTCCTATAATGGTAGGTCGAACTCTTGTAGGGGAAGCGCAGGTTTCATGAAAACAACTCAGAATGTCAAGTTATAATGAAATCTTCATTTTGTGTTAGTTTGTCATGATTTCTTCACGAAAAGACGTTTTCCTATAATGGTAGGTTGAACTCTTGTAGGGGAAGCGCAGGTTTCATGAAAACAACTCAGAATGTCAAGTTATAATGAAATCTTCATTTTGTGTTAGTTTGTCATGATTTCTTCACGAAAAGACGTTTTCCTATAATGGTAGGTTGAACTCTTGTAGGGGAAGCGCAGGTTTCATGAAAACAACTCAGAATGTCAAGTTATAATGAAATCTTCATTTTGTGTTAGTTTGTCATGATTTCTTCACGAAAACACGTTTTCCTATAATGGTAGGTTGAACTCTTGTAGGGGAAGCGCAGGTTTCATGATAACAACTCAGAATGTCAAGTTATAATGAAATCTTCATTTTGTGTTAGTTTGTCATGATTTCTTCACGAAAACACGTTTTCCTATAATGGTAGGTCGAACTCTTGTAGGGGAAGCGCAGGTTTCATGAAAACAACTCAGAATGTCAAGTTATAATGAAATCTTCATTTTGTGTTAGTTTGTCATGATTTCTTCACGAAAACACGTTTTCCTATAATGGTAGGTTGAACTCTTGTAGGGGAAGCGCAGGTTTCATGAAAACAACTCAGAATGTCAAGTTATAATGAAATCTTCATTTTGTGTTAGTTTGTCATGATTTCTTCACGAAAACACGTTTTCCCATAATGGTAGGTTGAACTCTTGTAGGGGAAGCGCAGGTTTCATGAAAACAACTCAGAATGTCAAGTTATAATAAAATCTTCATTTTGTGTTAGTTTGTCATGATTTCTTCACGAAAACACGTTTTCCCATAATGGTAGGTTGAACTCTTGTAGGGGAAGCGCAGGTTTCATGAAAACAACTCAGAATGTCAAGTTATAATGAAATCTTCATTTTGTGTTAGTTTGTCATGATTTCTTCACGAAAACACGTTTTCCTATAATGGTAGGTTGAACTCTTGTAGGGGAAGCGCAGGATTCATGAAAACAACTCAGAATGTCAAGTTACAATGAAATCTTCATTTTGTGTTAGTTTGTCATGATTTCTTCACGAAAACACGTTTTCCTATAATGGTAGGTGGAACTCTTGTAGGGGAAGCGCAGGTTTCATGAAAACAACTCAGAATGTCAAGTTATAATGAAATCTTCATTTTGTGTTAGTTTGTCATGATTTCTTCACGAAAACATGTTTTCCTATAATGGTAGGTCGAACTCTTGTAGGGGAAGCGCAGGTTTCATGAAAACAACTCAGAATGTCAAGTTATAATGAAATCTTCATTTTGTGTTAGTTTGTCATGATTTCTTCACGAAAACACGTTTTCCTATAATGGTAGGTTGAACTCTTGTAGGGGAAGCGCAGGTTTCATGAAAACAACTCAGAATGTCAAGTTACAATGAAATCTTCATTTTGTGTTAGTTTGTCATGATTTCGTCACGAAAACACGTTTTCCTATAATGGTAGGTCGAACTCTTGTAGGGGAAGCGCAGGTTTCATGAAAACAACTCAGAATGTCAAGTTATAATGAAATCTTCATTTTGTGTTAGTTTGTCATGATTTCTTCACGAAAAGACGTTTTCCTATAATGGTAGGTTGAACTCTTGTAGGGGAAGCGCAGGTTTCATGAAAACAACTCAGAATGTCAAGTTATAATGAAATCTTCATTTTGTGTTAGTTTGTCATGATTTCTTCACGAAAAGACGTTTTCCTATAATGGTAGGTTGAACTCTTGTAGGGGAAGCGCAGGTTTCATGAAAACAACTCAGAATGTCAAGTTATAATGAAATCTTCATTTTGTGTTAGTTTGTCATGATTTCTTCACGAAAACACGTTTTCCTATAATGGTAGGTTGAACTCTTGTAGGGGAAGCGCAGGTTTCATGATAACAACTCAGAATGTCAAGTTATAATGAAATCTTCATTTTGTGTTAGTTTGTCATGATTTCTTCACGAAAACACGTTTTCCTATAATGGTAGGTTGAACTCTTGTAGGGGAAGCGCAGGTTTCATGAAAACAACTCAGAATGTCAAGTTATAATGAAATCTTCATTTTGTGTTAGTTTGTCATGATTTCTTCACGAAAACACGTTTTCCTATAATGGTAGGTTGAACTCTTGTAGGGGAAGCGCAGGTTTCATGAAAACAACTCAGAATGTCAAGTTATAATGAAATCTTCATTTTGTGTTAGTTTGTCATGATTTCTTCACGAAAACACGTTTTCCCATAATGGTAGGTTGAACTCTTGTAGGGGAAGCGCAGGTTTCATGAAAACAACTCAGAATGTCAAGTTATAATAAAATCTTCATTTTGTGTTAGTTTGTCATGATTTCTTCACGAAAACACGTTTTCCCATAATGGTAGGTCGAACTCTTGTAGGGGAAGCGCAGGTTTCATGAAAACAACTCAGAATGTCAAGTTATAATGAAATCTTCATTTTGTGTTAGTTTGTCATGATTTCTTCACGAAAACACGTTTTCCTATAATGGTAGGTCGAACTCTTGTAGGGGAAGCGCAGGTTTCATGAAAACAACTCAGAATGTCAAGTTATAATGAAATCTTCATTTTGTGTTAGTTTGTCATGATTTCTTCACGAAAACACGTTTTCCTATAATGGTAGGTTGAACTCTTGTAGGGGAAGCGCAGGATTCATGAAAACAACTCAGAATGTCAAGTTACAATGAAATCTTCATTTTGTGTTAGTTTGTCATGATTTCTTCACGAAAACACGTTTTCCTATAATGGTAGGTCGAACTCTTGTAGGGGAAGCGCAGGTTTCATGAAAACAACTCAGAATGTCAAGTTATAATGAAATCTTCATTTTGTGTTAGTTTGTCATGATTTCTTCACGAAAACACGTTTTCCTATAATGGTAGGTCGAACTCTTGTAGGGGAAGCGCAGGTTTCATGAAAACAACTCAGAATGTCAAGTTATAATGAAATCTTCATTTTGTGTTAGTTTGTCATGATTTCTTCACGAAAACACGTTTTCCTATAATGGTAGGTTGAACTCTTGTAGGGGAAGCGCAGGTTTCATGAAAACAACTCAGAATGTCAAGTTATAAGGAAATCTTCATTTTGTGTTAGTTTGTCATGATTTCTTCACGAAAACACGTTTTCCTATAATGGTAGGTTGAACTCTTGTAGGGGAAGCGCAGGATTCATGAAAACAACTCAGAATGTCAAGTTATAATGAAATCTTCATTTTGTGTTAGTTTGTCATGATTTCTTCACGAAAACACGTTTTCCTATAATGGTAGGTTGAACTCTTGTAGGGGAAGCGCAGGTTTCATGAAAACAACTCAGAATGTCAAGTTATAATGAAATCTTCATTTTGTGTTAATTTGTCATGATTTCTTCACGAAAACACGTTTTCCTATAATGGTAGGTTGAACTCTTGTAGGGGAAGCGCAGGTTTCATGAAAACAACTCAGAATGTCAAGTTATAATGAAATCTTCATTTTGTGTTAGTTTGTCATGATTTCTTCACGAAAACACGTTTTCCCATAATGGTAGGTTGAACTCTTGTAGGGGAAGCGCAGGTTTCATGAAAACAACTCAGAATGTCAAGTTATAATGAAATCTTCATTTTGTGTTAGTTTGTCATGATTTCTTCACGAAAACACGTTTTCCCATAATGGTAGGTTGAACTCTTGTAGGGGAAGCGCAGGTTTCATGAAAACAACTCAGAATGTCAAGTTATAATGAAATCTTCATTTTGTGTTAGTTTGTCATGATTTCTTCACGAAAACACGTTTTCCTATAATGGTAGGTTGAACTCTTGTAGGGGAAGCGCAGGTTTCATGAAAACAACTCAGAATGTCAAGTTATAATGAAATCTTCATTTTGTGTTAGTTTGTCATGATTTCTTCACGAAAACACGTTTTCCCATAATGGTAGGTTGAACTCTTGTAGGGGAAGCGCAGGTTTCATGAAAACAACTCAGAATGTCAAGTTATAATGAAATCTTCATTTTGTGTTAGTTTGTCATGATTTCTTCACGAAAACACGTTTTCCCATAATGGTAGGTTGAACTCTTGTAGGGGAAGCGCAGGTTTCATGAAAACAACTCAGAATGTCAAGTTATAATAAAATCTTCATTTTGTGTTAGTTTGTCATGATTTCTTCACGAAAACACGTTTTCCCATAATGGTAGGTTGAACTCTTGTAGGGGAAGCGCAGGTTTCATGAAAACAACTCAGAATGTCAAGTTATAATGAAATCTTCATTTTGTGTTAGTTTGTCATGATTTCGTCACGAAAACACGTTTTCCTATAATGGTAGGTCGAACTCTTGTAGGGGAAGCGCAGGTTTCATGAAAACAACTCAGAATGTCAAGTTATAATGAAATCTTCATTTTGTGTTAGTTTGTCATGATTTCTTCACGAAAACACGTTTTCCTATAATGGTAGGTTGAACTCTTGTAGGGGAAGCGCAGGTTTCATGAAAACAACTCAGAATGTCAAGTTATAAGGAAATCTTCATTTTGTGTTAGTTTGTCATGATTTCTTCACGAAAACACGTTTTCCTATAATGGTAGGTTGAACTCTTGTAGGGGAAGCGCAGGATTCATGAAAACAACTCAGAATGTCAAGTTATAATGAAATCTTCATTTTGTGTTAGTTTGTCATGATTTCTTCACGAAAACACGTTTTCCTATAATGGTAGGTTGAACTCTTGTAGGGGAAGCGCAGGTTTCATGAAAACAACTCAGAATGTCAAGTTATAATGAAATCTTCATTTTGTGTTAATTTGTCATGATTTCTTCACGAAAACACGTTTTCCTATAATGGTAGGTTGAACTCTTGTAGGGGAAGCGCAGGTTTCATGAAAACAACTCAGAATGTCAAGTTATAATGAAATCTTCATTTTGTGTTAGTTTGTCATGATTTCTTCACGAAAACACGTTTTCCCATAATGGTAGGTTGAACTCTTGTAGGGGAAGCGCAGGTTTCATGAAAACAACTCAGAATGTCAAGTTATAATGAAATCTTCATTTTGTGTTAGTTTGTCATGATTTCTTCACGAAAACACGTTTTCCCATAATGGTAGGTTGAACTCTTGTAGGGGAAGCGCAGGTTTCATGAAAACAACTCAGAATGTCAAGTTATAATGAAATCTTCATTTTGTGTTAGTTTGTCATGATTTCTTCACGAAAACACGTTTTCCTATAATGGTAGGTTGAACTCTTGTAGGGGAAGCGCAGGTTTCATGAAAACAACTCAGAATGTCAAGTTATAATGAAATCTTCATTTTGTGTTAGTTTGTCATGATTTCTTCACGAAAACACGTTTTCCCATAATGGTAGGTTGAACTCTTGTAGGGGAAGCGCAGGTTTCATGAAAACAACTCAGAATGTCAAGTTATAATGAAATCTTCATTTTGTGTTAGTTTGTCATGATTTCTTCACGAAAACACGTTTTCCCATAATGGTAGGTTGAACTCTTGTAGGGGAAGCGCAGGTTTCATGAAAACAACTCAGAATGTCAAGTTATAATAAAATCTTCATTTTGTGTTAGTTTGTCATGATTTCTTCACGAAAACACGTTTTCCCATAATGGTAGGTTGAACTCTTGTAGGGGAAGCGCAGGTTTCATGAAAACAACTCAGAATGTCAAGTTATAATGAAATCTTCATTTTGTGTTAGTTTGTCATGATTTCTTCACGAAAACACGTTTTCCTATAATGGTAGGTCGAACTCTTGTAGGGGAAGCGCAGGTTTCATGAAAACAACTCAGAATGTCAAGTTATAATGAAATCTTCATTTTGTGTTAGTTTGTCATGATTTCTTCACGAAAACACGTTTTCCTATAATGGTAGGTTGAACTCTTGTAGGGGAAGCGCAGGATTCATGAAAACAACTCAGAATGTCAAGTTACAATGAAATCTTCATTTTGTGTTAGTTTGTCATGATTTCTTCACGAAAACACGTTTTCCTATAATGGTAGGTGGAACTCTTGTAGGGGAAGCGCAGGTTTCATGAAAACAACTCAGAATGTCAAGTTATAATGAAATCTTCATTTTGTGTTAGTTTGTCATGATTTCTTCACGAAAACACGTTTTCCTATAATGGTAGGTCGAACTCTTGTAGGGGAAGCGCAGGATTCATGAAAACAACTCAGAATGTCAAGTTATAATGAAATCTTCATTTTGTGTTAGTTTGTCATGATTTCTTCACGAAAACACGTTTTCCTATAATGGTAGGTCGAACTCTTGTAGGGGAAGCGCAGGTTTCATGAAAACAACTCAGAATGTCAAGTTATAATGAAATCTTCATTTTGTGTTAGTTTGTCATGATTTCTTCACGAAAACACGTTTTCCTATAATGGTAGGTCGAACTCTTGTAGGGGAAGCGCAGGTTTCATGAAAACAACTCAGAATGTCAAGTTATAATGAAATCTTCATTTTGTGTTAGTTTGTCATGATTTCTTCACGAAAACACGTTTTCCTATAATGGTAGGTCGAACTCTTGTAGGGGAAGCGCAGGTTTCATGAAAACAACTCAGAATGTCAAGTTACAATGAAATCTTCATTTTGTGTTAGTTTGTCATGATTTCTTCACGAAAACACGTTTTCCTATAATGGTAGGTCGAACTCTTGTAGGGGAAGCGCAGGATTCATGAAAACAACTCAGAATGTCAAGTTACAATGAAATCTTCATTTTTTGTTAGTTTGTCATGATTTCTTCACGAAAACACGTTTTCCTATAATGGTAGGTCGAACTCTTGTAGGGGAAGCGCAGGATTCATGAAAACAACTCAGAATGTCAAGTTATAATGAAATCTTCATTTTGTGTTAGTTTGTCATGATTTCTTCACGAAAACACGTTTTCCTATAATGGTAGGTCGAACTCTTGTAGGGGAAGCGCAGGTTTCATGAAAACAACTCAGAATGTCAAGTTATAATGAAATCTTCATTTTGTGTTAGTTTGTCATGATTTCTTCACGAAAACACGTTTTCCTATAATGGTAGGTCGAACTCTTGTAGGGGAAGCGCAGGTTTCATGAAAACAACTCAGAATGTCAAGTTATAATGAAATCTTCATTTTGTGTTAGTTTGTCATGATTTCTTCACGAAAACACGTTTTCCTATAATGGTAGGTCGAACTCTTGTAGGGGAAGCGCAGGTTTCATGAAAACAACTCAGAATGTCAAGTTATAATGAAATCTTCATTTTGTGTTAGTTTGTCATGATTTCTTCACGAAAACACGTTTTCCTATAATGGTAGGTCGAACTCTTGTAGGGGAAGCGCAGGTTTCATGAAAACAACTCAGAATGTCAAGTTATAATGAAATCTTCATTTTGTGTTAGTTTGTCATGATTTCTTCACGAAAACACGTTTTCCTATAATGGTAGGTTGAACTCTTGTAGGGGAAGCGCAGGTTTCATGAAAACAACTCAGAATGTCAAGTTATAATGAAATCTTCATTTTGTGTTAGTTTGTCATGATTTCTTCACGAAAACACGTTTTCCTATAATGGTAGGTTGAACTCTTGTAGGGGAAGCGCAGGTTTCATGAAAACAACTCAGAATGTCAAGTTATAATGAAATCTTCATTTTGTGTTAGTTTGTCATGATTTCTTCACGAAAACACGTTTTCCCATAATGGTAGGTTGAACTCTTGTAGGGGAAGCGCAGGTTTCATGAAAACAACTCAGAATGTCAAGTTATAATAAAATCTTCATTTTGTGTTAGTTTGTCATGATTTCTTCACGAAAACACGTTTTCCCATAATGGTAGGTCGAACTCTTGTAGGGGAAGCGCAGGTTTCATGAAAACAACTCAGAATGTCAAGTTATAATGAAATCTTCATTTTGTGTTAGTTTGTCATGATTTCTTCACGAAAACACGTTTTCCTATAATGGTAGGTCGAACTCTTGTAGGGGAAGCGCAGGTTTCATGAAAACAACTCAGAATGTCAAGTTATAATGAAATCTTCATTTTGTGTTAGTTTGTCATGATTTCTTCACGAAAACACGTTTTCCTATAATGGTAGGTTGAACTCTTGTAGGGGAAGCGCAGGATTCATGAAAACAACTCAGAATGTCAAGTTACAATGAAATCTTCATTTTGTGTTAGTTTGTCATGATTTCTTCACGAAAACACGTTTTCCTATAATGGTAGGTGGAACTCTTGTAGGGGAAGCGCAGGTTTCATGAAAACAACTCAGAATGTCAAGTTATAATGAAATCTTCATTTTGTGTTAGTTTGTCATGATTTCTTCACGAAAACACGTTTTCCTATAATGGTAGGTCGAACTCTTGTAGGGGAAGCGCAGGTTTCATGAAAACAACTCAGAATGTCAAGTTATAATGAAATCTTCATTTTGTGTTAGTTTGTCATGATTTCTTCACGAAAACACGTTTTCCGATAATGGTAGGTTGAACTCTTGTAGGGGAAGCGCAGGTTTCATGAAAACAACTCAGAATGTCAAGTTATAATGAAATCTTCATTTTGTGTTAGTTTGTCATGATTTCTTCACGAAAACACGTTTTCCTATAATGGTAGGTTGAACTCTTGTAGGGGAAGCGCAGGATTCATGAAAACAACTCAGAATGTCAAGTTATAATGAAATCTTCATTTTGTGTTAGTTTGTCATGATTTCTTCACGAAAACACGTTTTCCTATAATGGTAGGTTGAACTCTTGTAGGGGAAGCGCAGGTTTCATGAAAACAACTCAGAATGTCAAGTTATAATGAAATCTTCATTTTGTGTTAGTTTGTCATGATTTCTTCACGAAAACACGTTTTCCTATAATGGTAGGTTGAACTCTTGTAGGGGAAGCGCAGGTTTCATGAAAACAACTCAGAATGTCAAGTTATAATGAAATCTTCATTTTGTGTTAGTTTGTCATGATTTCTTCACGAAAACACGTTTTCCCATAATGGTAGGTTGAACTCTTGTAGGGGAAGCGCAGGTTTCATGAAAACAACTCAGAATGTCAAGTTATAATGAAATCTTCATTTTGTGTTAGTTTGTCATGATTTCTTCACGAAAACACGTTTTCCCATAATGGTAGGTTGAACTCTTGTAGGGGAAGCGCAGGTTTCATGAAAACAACTCAGAATGTCAAGTTATAATGAAATCTTCATTTTGTGTTAGTTTGTCATGATTTCTTCACGAAAACACGTTTTCCTATAATGGTAGGTCGAACTCTTGTAGGGGAAGCGCAGGTTTCATGAAAACAACTCAGAATGTCAAGTTATAATGAAATCTTCATTTTGTGTTAGTTTGTCATGATTTCTTCACGAAAACACGTTTTCCTATAATGGTAGGTCGAACTCTTGTAGGGGAAGCGCAGGTTTCATGAAAACAACTCAGAATGTCAAGTTATAATGAAATCTTCATTTTGTGTTAGTTTGTCATGATTTCTTCACGAAAACACGTTTTCCTATAATGGTAGGTTGAACTCTTGTAGGGGAAGCGCAGGATTCATGAAAACAACTCAGAATGTCAAGTTATAATGAAATCTTCATTTTGTGTTAGTTTGTCATGATTTCTTCACGAAAACACGTTTTCCTATAATGGTAGGTCGAACTCTTGTAGGGGAAGCGCAGGATTCATGAAAACAACTCAGAATGTCAAGTTACAATGAAATCTTCATTTTGTGTTAGTTTGTCATGATTTCTTCACGAAAACACGTTTTCCTATAATGGTAGGTCGAACTCTTGTAGGGGAAGCGCAGGATTCATGAAAACAACTCAGAATGTCAAGTTACAATGAAATCTTCATTTTGTGTTAGTTTGTCATGATTTCTTCACGAAAACACGTTTTCCTATAATGGTAGGTCGAACTCTTGTAGGGGAAGCGCAGGTTTCATGAAAACAACTCAGAATGTCAAGTTATAATGAAATCTTCATTTTGTGTTAGTTTGTCATGATTTCTTCACGAAAACACGTTTTCCTATAATGGTAGGTCGAACTCTTGTAGGGGAAGCGCAGGTTTCATGAAAACAACTCAGAATGTCAAGTTATAATGAAATCTTCATTTTGTGTTAGTTTGTCATGATTTCTTCACGAAAACACGTTTTCCTATAATGGTAGGTCGAACTCTTGTAGGGGAAGCGCAGGTTTCATGAAAACAACTCAGAATGTCAAGTTATAATGAAATCTTCATTTTGTGTTAGTTTGTCATGATTTCTTCACGAAAACACGTTTTCCTATAATGGTAGGTCGAACTCTTGTAGGGGAAGCGCAGGTTTGCATGAAAAAAACTCAGAATGTCAAGTTATAATGAAATCTTCATTTTGTGTTAGTTTGTCATGATTTCTTCACGAAAACACGTTTTCCTATAATGGTAGGTCGAACTCTTGTAGGGGAAGCGCAGGTTTCATGAAAACAACTCAGAATGTCAAGTTATAATGAAATCTTCATTTTGTGTTAGTTTGTCATGATTTCTTCACGAAAACACGTTTTCCTATAATGGTAGGTCGAACTCTTGTAGGGGAAGCGCAGGATTCATGAAAACAACTCAGAATGTCAAGTTACAATGAAATCTTCATTTTGTGTTAGTTTGTCATGATTTCTTCACGAAAACACGTTTTCCTATAATGGTAGGTGGAACTCTTGTAGGGGAAGCGCAGGTTTCATGAAAACAACTCAGAATTTCAAGTTATAATGAAATCTTCATTTTGTGTTAGTTTGTCATGATTTCTTCACGAAAACACGTTTTCCTATAATGGTAGGTCGAACTCTTGTAGGGGAAGCGCAGGTTTCATGAAAACAACTCAGAATGTCAAGTTATAATGAAATCTTCATTTTGTTTTAGTTTGTCATGATTTCTTCACGAAAACACGTTTTCCTATAATGGTAGGTCGAACTCTTGTAGGGGAAGCGCAGGTTTCATGAAAACAACTCAGAATGTCAAGTTATAATGAAATCTTCATTTTGTGTTAGTTTGTCATGATTTCTTCACGAAAACACGTTTTCCTATAATGGTAGGTCGAACTCTTGTAGGGGAAGCGCAGGTTTCATGAAAACAACTCAGAATGTCAAGTTATAATGAAATCTTCATTGTGTGTTAGTTTGTCATGATTTCTTCACGAAAACACGTTTTCCTATAATGGTAGGTCGAACTCTTGTAGGGGAAGCGCAGGTTTCATGAAAACAACTCAGAATGTCAAGTTATAATGAAATCTTCATTTTGTGTTAGTTTGTCATGATTTCTTCACGAAAACACGTTTTCCTATAATGGTAGGTGGAACTCTTGTAGAGGAAGCGCTGGTTTCATGAAAACAACTCAGCATGTCAAGTTATAATGAAATCTTCATTTTGTGTTAGTTTGTCATGATTTCTTCACGAAAACACGTTTTCCTATAATGGTAGGTCGAACTCTTGTAGGGGAAGCGCAGGTTTCATGAAAACAACTCAGAATGTCAAGTTATAATGAAATCTTCATTTTGTGTTAGTTTGTCATGATTTCTTCACGAAAACACGTTTTCCTATAATGGTAGGTCGAACTCTTGTAGGGGAAGCGCAGGTTTCATGAAAACAACTCAGAATGTCAAGTTATAATGAAATCTTCATTTTGTGTTAGTTTGTCATGATTTCTTCACGAAAACACGTTTTCCTATAATGGTTGGTCGAACTCTTGTAGGGGAAGCGCAGGTTTCATGAAAACAACTCAGAATGTCAAGTTATAATGAAATCTTCATTTTGTGTTAGTTTGTCATGATTTCTTCACGAAAACACGTTTTCCTATAATGGTTGGTCGAACTCTTGTAGGGGAAGCGCAGGTTTCATGAAAACAACTCAGAATGTCAAGTTATAATGAAATCTTCATTTTGTGTTAGTTTGTCATGATTTCTTCACGAAAACACGTTTTCCTATAATGGTAGGTCGAACTCTTGTAGGGGAAGCGCAGGTTTCATGAAAACAACTCAGAATGTCAAGTTATAATGAAATCTTCATTTTGTGTTAGTTTGTCATGATTTCTTCACGAAAACACGTTTTCCTATAATGGTAGGTCGAACTCTTGTAGGGGAAGCGCAGGATTCATGAAAACAACTCAGAATGTCAAGTTATAATGAAATCTTCATTTTGTGTTAGTTTGTCATGATTTCTTCACGAAAACACGTTTTCCTATAATGGTAGGTAGAACTCTTGTAGGGGAAGCGCAGGATTCATGAAAACAACTCAGAATGTCAAGTTACAATGAAATCTTCATTTTGTGTTAGTTTGTCATGATTTCTTCACGAAAACACGTTTTCCTATAATGGTAGGTCGAACTCTTGTAGGGGAAGCGCAGGTTTCATGAAAACAACTCAGAATGTCAAGTTATAATGAAATCTTCATTTTGTGTTAGTTTGTCATGATTTCTTCACGAAAACACGTTTTCCTATAATGGTAGGTCGAACTCTTGTAGGGGAAGCGCAGGTTTCATGAAAACAACTCAGAATGTCAAGTTATAATGAAATCTTCATTTTGTGTTAGTTTGTCATGATTTCTTCACGAAAACACGTTTTCCTATAATGGTAGGTCGAACTCTTGTAGGGGAAGCGCAGGTTTCATGAAAACAACTCAGAATGTCAAGTTATAATGAAATCTTCATTTTGTGTTAGTTTGTCATGATTTCTTCACGAAAACACGTTTTCCTATAATGGTAGGTCGAACTCTTGTAGGGGAAGCGCAGGTTTCATGAAAACAACTCAGAATGTCAAGTTATAATGAAATCTTCATTTTGTGTTAGTTTGTCATGATTTCTTCACGAAAACACGTTTTCCTATAATGGTAGGTCGAACTCTTGTAGGGGAAGCGCTGGTTTCATGAAAACAACTCAGCATGTCAAGTTATAATGAAATCTTCATTTTGTGTTAGTTTGTCATGATTTCTTCACGAAAACACGTTTTCCTATAATGGTAGGTCGAACTCTTGTAGGGGAAGCGCAGGTTTCATGAAAACAACTCAGAATGTCAAGTTATAATGAAATCTTCATTTTGTGTTAGTTTGTCATGATTTCTTCACGAAAACACGTTTTCCTATAATGGTAGGTCGAACTCTTGTAGGGGAAGCGCAGGTTTCATGAAAACAACTCAGCATGTCAAGTTATAATGAAATCTTCATTTTGTGTTAGTTTGTCATGATTTCTTCACGAAAACACGTTTTCCTATAATGGTAGGTCGAACTCTTGTAGGGGAAGCGCAGGTTTCATGAAAACAACTCAGAATGTCAAGTTATAATGAAATCTTCATTTTGTGTTAGTTTGTCATGATTTCTTCACGAAAACACGTTTTCCTATAATGGTAGGTCGAACTCTTGTAGGGGAAGCGCAGGTTTCATGAAAACAACTCAGAATGTCAAGTTATAATGAAATCTTCATTTTGTGTTAGTTTGTCATGATTTCTTCACGAAAACACGTTTTCCTATAATGGTTGGTCGAACTCTTGTAGGGGAAGCGCAGGTTTCATGAAAACAACTCAGAATGTCAAGTTATAATGAAATCTTCATTTTGTGTTAGTTTGTCATGATTTCTTCACGAAAACACGTTTTCCTATAATGGTAGGTTGAACTCTTGTAGGGGAAGCGCAGGATTCATGAAAACAACTCAGAATGTCAAGTTATAATGAAATCTTCATTTTGTGTTAGTTTGTCATGATTTCTTCACGAAAACACGTTTTCCTATAATGGTAGGTTGAACTCTTGTAGGGGAAGCGCAGGATTCATGAAAACAACTCAGAATGTCAAGTTATAATGAAATCTTCATTTTGTGTTAGTTTGTCATGATTTCTTCACGAAAACACGTTTTCCTATAATGGTAGGTCGAACTCTTGTAGGGGAAGCGCAGGTTTCATGAAAACAACTCAGAATGTCAAGTTATAATGAAATCTTCATTTTGTGTTAGTTTGTCATGATTTCTTCACGAAAACACGTTTTCCTATAATGGTAGGTCGAACTCTTGTAGGGGAAGCGCAGGTTTCATGAAAACAACTCAGAATGTCAAGTTATAATGAAATCTTCATTTTGTGTTAGTTTGTCATGATTTCTTCACGAAAACACGTTTTCCTATAATGGTAGGTCGAACTCTTGTAGGGGAAGCGCAGGTTTCATGAAAACAACTCAGAATGTCAAGTTATAATGAAATCTTCATTTTGTGTTAGTTTGTCATGATTTCTTCACGAAAACACGTTTTCCTATAATGGTAGGTTGAACTCTTGTAGGGGAAGCGCAGGATTCATGAAAACAACTCAGAATGTCAAGTTATAATGAAATCTTCATTTTGTGTTAGTTTGTCATGATTTCTTCACGAAAACACGTTTTTCTATAATGGTAGGTTGAACTCTTGTAGGGGAAGCGCAGGATTCATGAAAATAACTCAGAATGTCAAGTTATAATGAAATCTTCATTTTGTGTTAGTTTGTCATGATTTCTTCACGAAAACACGTTTTCCTATAATGGTAGGTTGAACTCTTGTAGGGGAAGCGCAGGTTTCATGAAAACAACTCAGAATGTCAAGTTATAATGAAATCTTCATTTTGTGTTAGTTTGTCATGATTTCTTCACGAAAACACGTTTTCCTATAATGGTAGATCGAACTCTTGTAGGGGAAGCGCAGGTTTCATGAAAACAACTCAGAATGTCAAGTTATAATGAAATCTTCATTTTGTGTTAGTTTGTCATGATTTCTTCACGAAAACACGTTTTCCTATAATGGTAGGTTGAACTCTTGTAGGGGAAGCGCAGGTTTCATGAAAACAACTCAGAATGTCAAGTTATAATGAAATCTTCATTTTGTGTTAGTTTGTCATGATTTCTTCACGAAAACACGTTTTCCTATAATGGTAGGTTGATCTCTTGTAGGGGAAGCGCAGGATTCATGAAAACAACTTAGAATGTCAAGTTACAATGAAATCTTCATTTTGTGTTAGTTTGTCATGATTTCTTCACGAAAACACGTTTTCCTATAATGGTAGGTGGAACTCTTGTAGGGGAAGCGCAGGATTCATGAAAACAACTCAGAATGTCAAGTTATAATGAAATCTTCATTTTGTGTTAGTTTGTCATGATTTCTTCACGAAAACACGTTTTCCTATAATGGTAGGTCGAACTCTTGTAGGGGAAGCGCAGGTTTCATGAAAACAACTCAGAATGTCAAGTTATAATGAAATCTTCATTTTGTGTTAGTTTGTCATGATTTCTTCACGAAAACACGTTTTCCTATAATGGTAGGTCGAACTCTTGTAGGGGAAGCGCAGGTTTCATGAAAACAACTCAGAATGTCAAGTTATAATGAAATCTTCATTTTGTGTTAGTTTGTCATGATTTCTTCACGAAAACACGTTTTCCTATAATGGTAGGTCGAACTCTTGTAGGGGAAGCGCAGGTTTCATGAACACAACTCAGAATGTCAAGTTATAATGAAATCTTCATTTTGTGTTAGTTTGTCATGATTTCTTCACGAAAACACGTTTTCCTATAATGGTAGGTGGAACTCTTGTAGGGGATGCGCAGGATTCATGAAAACAACTCAGAATGTCAAGTTATAATGAAATCTTCATTTTGTGTTAGTTTGTCATGATTTCTTCACGAAAACACGTTTTCCTATAATGGTAGGTGGAACTCTTGTAGGGGAAGCGCAGGTTTCATGAAAACAACTCAGAATGTCAAGTTATAATGAAATCTTCATTTTGTGTTAGTTTGTCATGATTTCTTCACGAAAACACGTTTTCCTATAATGGTAGGTCGAACTCTTGTAGGGGAAGCGCAGGTTTCATGAAAACAACTCAGAATGTCAAGTTATAATGAAATCTTCATTTTGTGTTAGTTTGTCATGATTTCTTCACGAAAACACGTTTTCCTATAATGGTAGGTTGAACTCTTGTAGGGGAAGCGCAGGTTTCATGAAAACAACTCAGAATGTCAAGTTATAATGAAATCTTCATTTTGTGTTAGTTTGTCATGATTTCTTTACGAAAACACGTTTTCCTATAATGGTAGGTCGAACTCTTGTAGGGGAAGCGCAGGATTCATGAAAACAACTCAGAATGTCAAGTTACAATGAAATCTTCATTTTGTGTTAGTTTGTCATGATTTCTTCACGAAAACACGTTTTCCTATAATGGTAGGTCGAACTCTTGTAGGGGAAGCGCAGGTTTCATGAAAACAACTCAGAATGTCAAATTATTATGAAATCTTCATTTTGTGTTAGTTTGTCATGATTTCTTCACGAAAACACGTTTTCCTATAATGGTAGGTCGAACTCTTGTAGGGGAAGCGCAGGTTTCATGAAAACAACTCAGAATGTCAAGTTATAATGAAATCTTCATTTTGTGTTAGTTTGTCATGATTTCTTCACGAAAACACGTTTTCCTATAATGGTAGGTCGAACTCTTGTAGGGGAAGCGCGGGTTTCATGAAAACAACTCAGAATGTCAAGTTATAATGAAATCTTCATTTTGTGTTAGTTTGTCATGATTTCTTCACGAAAACACGTTTTCCTATAATGGTAGGTCGAACTCTTGTAGGGGAAGCGCGGGTTTCATGAAAACAACTCAGAATGTCAAGTTATAATGAAATCTTCATTTTGTGTTAGTTTGTCATGATTTCTTCACGAAAACACGTTTTCCTATAATGGTAGGTCGAACTCTTGTAGGGGAAGCGCAGGTTTCATGAAAACAACTCAGCATGTCAAGTTATAATGAAATCTTCATTTTGTGTTAGTTTGTCATGATTTCTTCACGAAAACACGTTTTCCTATAATGGTAGGTCGAACTCTTGTAGGGGAAGCGCAGGTTTCATGAAAACAACTCAGAATGTCAAGTTATAATGAAATCTTCATTTTGTGTTAGTTTGTCATGATTTCTTCACGAAAACACGTTTTCCTATAATGGTAGGTGGAACTCTTGTAGGGGAAGCGCAGGTTTCATGAAAACAACTCAGCATGTCAAGTTATAATGAAATCTTCATTTTGTGTTAGTTTGTCATGATTTCTTCACGAAAACACGTTTTCCTATAATGGTAGGTCGAACTCTTGTAGGGGAAGCGCAGGTTTCATGAAAACAACTCAGAATGTCAAGTTATAATGAAATCTTCATTTTGTGTTAGTTTGTCATGATTTCTTCACGAAAACAAGTTTTCCTATAATGGTAGGTCGAACTCTTGTAGGGGAAGCGCGGGTTTCATGAAAACAACTCAGAATGTCAAGTTATAATGAAATCTTCATTTTGTGTTAGTTTGTCATGATTTCTTCACGAAAACACGTTTTCCTATAATGGTTGGTCGAACTCTTGTAGGGGAAGCGCAGGTTTCATGAAAACAACTCAGAATGTCAAGTTATAATGAAATCTTCATTTTGTGTTAGTTTGTCATGATTTCTTCACGAAAACACGTTTTCCTATAATGGTAGGTCGAACTCTTGTAGGGGAAGCGCAGGTTTCATGAAAACAACTCAGAATGTCAAGTTATAATGAAATCTTCATTTTGTGTTAGTTTGTCATGATTTCTTCACGAAAACACGTTTTCCTATAATGGTAGGTCGAACTCTTGTAGGGGAAGCGCAGGTTTCATGAAAACAACTCAGAATGTCAAGTTATAATGAAATCTTCATTTTGTGTTAGTTTGTCATGATTTCTTCACGAAAACACGTTTTCCTATAATGGTAGGTCGAACTCTTGTAGGGGAAGCGCAGGATTCATGAAAACAACTCAGAATGTCAAGTTACAATGAAATCTTCATTTTGTGTTAGTTTGTCATGATTTCTTCACGAAAACACGTTTTCCTATAATGGTAGGTAGAACTCTTGTAGGGGAAGCGCAGGATTCATGAAAACAACTCAGAATGTCAAGTTACAATGAAATCTTCATTTTGTGTTAGTTTGTCATGATTTCTTCACGAAAACACGTTTTCCTATAATGGTAGGTCGAACTCTTGTAGGGGAAGCGCAGGTTTCATGAAAACAACTCAGAATGTCAAGTTATAATGAAATCTTCATTTTGTGTTAGTTTGTCATGATTTCTTCACGAAAACACGTTTTCCTATAATGGTAGGTCGAACTCTTGTAGGGGAAGCGCAGGTTTCATGAAAACAACTCAGAATGTCAAGTTATAATGAAATCTTCATTTTGTGTTAGTTTGTCATGATTTCTTCACGAAAACACGTTTTCCTATAATGGTAGGTCGAACTCTTGTAGGGGAAGCGCAGGTTTCATGAAAACAACTCAGAATGTCAAGTTATAATGAAATCTTCATTTTGTGTTAGTTTGTCATGATTTCTTCACGAAAACACGTTTTCCTATAATGGTAGGTCGAACTCTTGTAGGGGAAGCGCAGGTTTCATGAAAACAACTCAGAATGTCAAGTTATAATGAAATCTTCATTTTGTGTTAGTTTGTCATGATTTCTTCACGAAAACACATTTTCCTATAATGGTAGGTCGAACTCTTGTACGGGAAGCGCTGGTTTCATGAAAACAACTCAGCATGTCAAGTTATAATGAAATCTTCATTTTGTGTTAGTTTGTCATGATTTCTTCACGAAAACACGTTTTCCTATAATGGTAGGTCGAACTCTTGTAGGGGAAGCGCAGGTTTCATGAAAACAACTCAGAATGTCAAGTTATAATGAAATCTTCATTTTGTGTTAGTTTGTCATGATTTCTTCACGAAAACACGTTTTCCTATAATGGTAGGTGGAACTCTTGTAGGGGAAGCGCAGGTTTCATGAAAACAACTCAGCATGTCAAGTTATAATGAAATCTTCATTTTGTGTTAGTTTGTCATGATTTCTTCACGAAAACACGTTTTCCTATAATGGTAGGTCGAACTCTTGTAGGGGAAGCGCAGGTTTCATGAAAACAACTCAGAATGTCAAGTTATAAGGAAATCTTCATTTTGTGTTAGTTTGTCATGATTTCTTCACGAAAACACGTTTTCCTATAATGGTAGGTCGAACTCTTGTAGGGGAAGCGCAGGTTTCATGAAAACAACTCAGAATGTCAAGTTATAATGAAATCTTCATTTTGTGTTAGTTTGTCATGATTTCTTCACGAAAACACGTTTTCCTATAATGGTTGGTCGAACTCTTGTAGGGGAAGCGCAGGTTTCATGAAAACAACTCAGAATGTCAAGTTATAATGAAATCTTCATTTTGTGTTAGTTTGTCATGATTTCTTCACGAAAACACGTTTTCCTATAATGGTAGGTTGAACTCTTGTAGGGGAAGCGCAGGATTCATGAAAACAACTCAGAATGTCAAGTTATAATGAAATCTTCATTTTGTGTTAGTTTGTCATGATTTCTTCACGAAAACACGTTTTCCTATAATGGTAGGTTGAACTCTTGTAGGGGAAGCGCAGGACTCATGAAAACAACTCAGAATGTCAAGTTATAATGAAATCTTCATTTTGTGTTAGTTTGTCATGATTTCTTCACGAAAACACGTTTTCCTATAATGGTAGGTTGAACTCTTGTAGGGGAAGCGCAGGTTTCATGAAAACAACTCAGAATGTCAAGTTATAATGAAATCTTCATTTTGTGTTAGTTTGTCATGATTTCTTCACGAAAACACGTTTTCCTATAATGGTAGATCGAACTCTTGTAGGGGAAGCGCAGGTTTCATGAAAACAACTCAGAATGTCAAGTTATAATGAAATCTTCATTTTGTGTTAGTTTGTCATGATTTCTTCACGAAAACACGTTTTCCTATAATGGTAGGTTGAACTCTTGTAGGGGAAGCGCAGGTTTCATGAAAACAACTCAGAATGTCAAGTTATAATGAAATCTTCATTTTGTGTTAGTTTGTCATGATTTCTTCACGAAAACACGTTTTCCTATAATGGTAGGTTGAACTCTTGTAGGGGAAGCGCAGGTTTCATGAAAACAACTCAGAATGTAAAGTTATAATGAAATCTTCATTTTGTGTTAGTTTGTCATGATTTCTTCGCGAAAACACGTTTTCCTTTAATGGTAGGTTGATCTCTTGTAGGGGAAGCGCAGGATTCATGAAAACAACTCAGAATGTCAAGTTACAATGAAATCTTCATTTTGTGTTAGTTTGTCATGATTTCTTCACGAAAACACGTTTTCCTATAATGGTAGGTGGAACTCTTGTAGGGGAAGCGCAGGTTTCATGAAAACAACTCAGAATGTCAAGTTATAATGAAATCTTCATTTTGTGTTAGTTTGTCATGATTTCTTCACGAAAACACGTTTTCCTATAATGGTAGGTCGAACTCTTGTAGGGGAAGCGCAGGTTTCATGAAAACAACTCAGAATGTCAAGTTATAATGAAATCTTCATTTTGTGTTAGTTTGTCATGATTTCTTCACGAAAACACGTTTTCCTATAATGGTAGGTCGAACTCTTGTAGGGGAAGCGCAGGTTTCATGAAAACAACTCAGAATGTCAAGTTATAATGAAATCTTCATTTTGTGTTAGTTTGTCATGATTTCTTCACGAAAACACGTTTTCCTATAATGGTAGGTCGAACTCTTGTAGGGGAAGCGCTGGTTTCATGAAAACAACTCAGCATGTCAAGTTATAATGAAATCTTCATTTTGTGTTAGTTTGTCATGATTTCTTCACGAAAACACGTTTTCCTATAATGGTAGGTCGAACTCTTGTAGGGGAAGCGCAGGTTTCATGAAAACAACTCAGAATGTCAAGTTATAATGAAATCTTCATTTTGTGTTAGTTTGTCATGATTTCTTCACGAAAACACGTTTTCCTATAATGGTAGGTGGAACTCTTGTAGGGGAAGCGCAGGTTTCATGAAAACAACTCAGCATGTCAAGTTATAATGAAATCTTCATTTTGTGTTAGTTTGTCATGATTTCTTCACGAAAACACGTTTTCCTATAATGGTAGGTCGAACTCTTGTAGGGGAAGCACAGGTTTCATGAAAACAACTCAGAATGTCAAGTTATAATGAAATCTTCATTTTGTGTTAGTTTGTCATGATTTCTTCACGAAAACACGTTTTCCTATAATGGTAGGTCGAACTCTTGTAGGGGAAGCACAGGTTTCATGAAAACAACTCAGAATGTCAAGTTATAATGAAATCTTCATTTTGTGTTAGTTTGTCATGATTTCTTCACGAAAACACGTTTTCCTATAATGGTAGGTCGAACTCTTGTAGGGGAAGCGCAGGTTTCATGAAAACAACTCAGAATGTCAAGTTATAATGAAATCTTCATTTTGTGTTAGTTTGTCATGATTTCTTCACGAAAACACGTTTTCCTATAATGGTTGGTCGAACTCTTGTAGGGGAAGCGCAGGTTTCATGAAAACAACTCAGAATGTCAAGTTATAATGAAATCTTCATTTTGTGTTAGTTTGTCATGATTTCTTCACGAAAACACGTTTTCCTATAATGGTAGGTTGAACTCTTGTAGGGGAAGCGCAGGTTTCATGAAAACAACTCAGAATGTCAAGTTATAATGAAATCTTCATTTTGTGTTAGTTTGTCATGATTTCTTCACGAAAACACGTTTTCCTATAATGGTAGGTTGAACTCTTGTAGGGGAAGCGCAGGTTTCATGAAAACAACTCAGAATGTAAAGTTATAATGAAATCTTCATTTTGTGTTAGTTTGTCATGATTTCTTCGCGAAAACACGTTTTCCTTTAATGGTAGGTTGATCTCTTGTAGGGGAAGCGCAGGATTCATGAAAACAACTCAGAATGTCAAGTTACAATGAAATCTTCATTTTGTGTTAGTTTGTCATGATTTCTTCACGAAAACACGTTTTCCTATAATGGTAGGTGGAACTCTTGTAGGGGAAGCGCAGGTTTCATGAAAACAACTCAGAATGTCAAGTTATAATGAAATCTTCATTTTGTGTTAGTTTGTCATGATTTCTTCACGAAAACACGTTTTCCTATAATGGTAGGTCGAACTCTTGTAGGGGAAGCGCAGGTTTCATGAAAACAACTCAGAATGTCAAGTTATAATGAAATCTTCATTTTGTGTTAGTTTGTCATGATTTCTTCACGAAAACACGTTTTCCTATAATGGTAGGTCGAACTCTTGTAGGGGAAGCGCAGGTTTCATGAAAACAACTCAGAATGTCAAGTTATAATGAAATCTTCATTTTGTGTTAGTTTGTCATGATTTCTTCACGAAAACACGTTTTCCTATAATGGTAGGTCGAACTCTTGTAGGGGAAGCGCTGGTTTCATGAAAACAACTCAGCATGTCAAGTTATAATGAAATCTTCATTTTGTGTTAGTTTGTCATGATTTCTTCACGAAAACACGTTTTCCTATAATGGTAGGTCGAACTCTTGTAGGGGAAGCGCAGGTTTCATGAAAACAACTCAGAATGTCAAGTTATAATGAAATCTTCATTTTGTGTTAGTTTGTCATGATTTCTTCACGAAAACACGTTTTCCTATAATGGTAGGTGGAACTCTTGTAGGGGAAGCGCAGGTTTCATGAAAACAACTCAGCATGTCAAGTTATAATGAAATCTTCATTTTGTGTTAGTTTGTCATGATTTCTTCACGAAAACACGTTTTCCTATAATGGTAGGTCGAACTCTTGTAGGGGAAGCGCAGGTTTCATGAAAACAACTCAGAATGTCAAGTTATAATGAAATCTTCATTTTGTGTTAGTTTGTCATGATTTCTTCACGAAAACACGTTTTCCTATAATGGTAGGTCGAACTCTTGTAGGGGAAGCACAGGTTTCATGAAAACAACTCAGAATGTCAAGTTATAATGAAATCTTCATTTTGTGTTAGTTTGTCATGATTTCTTCACGAAAACACGTTTTCCTATAATGGTAGGTCGAACTCTTGTAGGGGAAGCGCAGGTTTCATGAAAACAACTCAGAATGTCAAGTTATAATGAAATCTTCATTTTGTGTTAGTTTGTCATGATTTCTTCACGAAAACACGTTTTCCTATAATGGTTGGTCGAACTCTTGTAGGGGAAGCGCAGGTTTCATGAAAACAACTCAGAATGTCAAGTTATAATGAAATCTTCATTTTGTGTTAGTTTGTCATGATTTCTTCACGAAAACACGTTTTCCTATAATGGTAGGTTGAACTCTTGTAGGGGAAGCGCAGGATTCATGAAAACAACTCAGAATGTCAAGTTATAATGAAATCTTCATTTTGTGTTAGTTTGTCATGATTTCTTCACGAAAACACGTTTTCCTATAATGGTAGGTTGAACTCTTGTAGGGGAAGCGCAGGACTCATGAAAACAACTCAGAATGTCAAGTTATAATGAAATCTTCATTTTGTGTTAGTTTGTCATGATTTCTTCACGAAAACACGTTTTCCTATAATGGTAGGTTGAACTCTTGTAGGGGAAGCGCAGGTTTCATGAAAACAACTCAGAATGTCAAGTTATAATGAAATCTTCATTTTGTGTTAGTTTGTCATGATTTCTTCACGAAAACACGTTTTCCTATAATGGTAGATCGAACTCTTGTAGGGGAAGCGCAGGTTTCATGAAAACAACTCAGAATGTCAAGTTATAATGAAATCTTCATTTTGTGTTAGTTTGTCATGATTTCTTCACGAAAACACGTTTTCCTATAATGGTAGGTTGAACTCTTGTAGGGGAAGCGCAGGTTTCATGAAAACAACTCAGAATGTCAAGTTATAATGAAATCTTCATTTTGTGTTAGTTTGTCATGATTTCTTCACGAAAACACGTTTTCCTATAATGGTAGGTTGAACTCTTGTAGGGGAAGCGCAGGTTTCATGAAAACAACTCAGAATGTAAAGTTATAATGAAATCTTCATTTTGTGTTAGTTTGTCATGATTTCTTCGCGAAAACACGTTTTCCTTTAATGGTAGGTTGATCTCTTGTAGGGGAAGCGCAGGATTCATGAAAACAACTCAGAATGTCAAGTTACAATGAAATCTTCATTTTGTGTTAGTTTGTCATGATTTCTTCACGAAAACACGTTTTCCTATAATGGTAGGTGGAACTCTTGTAGGGGAAGCGCAGGATTCATGAAAACAACTCAGAATGTCAAGTTATAATGAAATCTTCATTTTGTGTTAGTTTGTCATGATTTCTTCACGAAAACACGTTTTCCTATAATGGTAGGTCGAACTCTTGTAGGGGAAGCGCAGGTTTCATGAAAACAACGCAGAATGTCAAGTTATAATGAAATCTTCATTTTGTCTTAGTTTGTCATGATTTCTTCATGAAAACACGTTTTCCTATAATGGTAGGTCGAACTCTTGTAGGGGAAGCGTAGGTTTCATGAAAACAACTCAGAATGTCAAGTTATAATGAAATCTTCATTTTGTGTTAGTTTGTCATGATTTCTTCACGAAAACACGTTTTCCTATAATGGTAGATCGAACTCTTGTAGGGGAAGCGCAGGTTTCATGAAAACAACTCAGAATGTCAAGTTATAATGAAATCTTCATTTTGTGTTAGTTTGTCATGATTTCTTCACGAAAACACGTTTTCCTATAATGGTAGGTCGAACTCTTGTAGGGGAAGCACAGGTTTCATGAAAACAACGCAGAATGTCAAGTTATAATGAAATCTTCATTTTGTCTTAGTTTGTCATGATTTCTTCATGAAAACACGTTTTCCTATAATGGTAGGTCGAACTCTTGTAGGGGAAGCGCAGGTTTCATGAAAACAACTCAGAATGTAAAGTTATAATGAAATCTTCATTTTGTGTTAGTTTGTCATGATTTCTTCACGAAAACACGTTTTCCTATAATGGTAGATCGAACTCTTGTAGGGGAAGCGCAGGTTTCATGAAAACAACTCAGAATGTCAAGTTATAATGAAATCTTCATTTTGTGTTAGTTTGTCATGATTTCTTCACGAAAACACGTTTTCCTATAATGGTAGGTCGAACTCTTGTAGGGGAAGCGCAGGTTTCATGAAAACAACTCAGAATGTCAAGTTATAATGAAATCTTCATTTTGTGTTAGTTTGTCATGATTTCTTCACGAAAACACGTTTTCCTATAATGGTAGGTGGAACTCTTGTAGGGGAAGCGCAGGTTTCATGAAAACAACTCAGAATGTAAAGTTATAATGAAATCTTCATTTTGTGTTAGTTTGTCATGATTTCTTCACGAAAACACGTTTTCCTATAATGGTAGGTGGAACTCTTGTAGGGGAAGCGCAGGATTCATGAAAACAACTCAGAATGTCAAGTTATAATGAAATCTTCATTTTGTGTTAGTTTGTCATGATTTCTTCACGAAAACACGTTTTCCTATAATGGTAGGTCGAACTCTTGTAGGGGAAGCGCAGGTTTCATGAAAACAACTCAGAATGTCAAGTTATAATGAAATCTTCATTTTGTGTTAGTTTGTCATGATTTCTTCACGAAAACACGTTTTCCTATAATGGTAGGTCGAACTCTTGTAGGGGAAGCGCAGGTTTCATGAAAACAACTCAGAATGTCAAGTTACAATGAAATCTTCATTTTGTGTTAGTTTGTCATGATTTCTTCACGAAAACACGTTTTCCTATAATGGTAGGTCGAACTCTTGTAGGGGAAGCGCAGGTTTCATGAAAACAACTCAGAATGTCAAGTTATAATGAAATCTTCATTTTGTGTTAGTTTGTCATGATTTCTTCACGAAAACACGTTTTCCAATAATGGTAGGTCGAACTCTTGTAGGGGAAGCGCAGGTTTCATGAAAACAACTCAGAATGTCAAGTTATAATGAAATCTTCATTTTGTGTTAGTTTGTCATGATTTCTTCACGAAAACACGTTTTCCTATAATGGTAGGTGGAACTCTTATAGGGGAAGCGCAGGTTTCATGAAAACAACTCAGAATGTCAAGTTATAATGAAATCTTCATTTTGTGTTAGTTTGTCATGATTTCTTCACGAAAACACGTTTTCCTATAATGGTAGGTCGAACTCTTGTAGGGGAAGCGCAGGATTCATGAAAACAACTCAGAATGTCAAGTTATAATGAAATCTTCATTTTGTGTTAGTTTGTCATGATTTCTTCACGAAAACACGTTTTCCTATAATGGTAGGTAGAACTCTTGTAGGGGAAGCGCAGGTTTCATGAAAACAACTCAGAATGTCAAGTTACAATGAAATCTTCATTTTGTGTTAGTTTGTCATGATTTCTTCACGAAAACACGTTTTCCTATAATGGTAGGTCGAACTCTTGTAGGGGAAGCGCAGGTTTCATGAAAACAACTCAGAATGTCAAGTTATAATGAAATCTTCATTTTGTGTTAGTTTGTCATGATTTCTTCACGAAAACACGTTTTCCTATAATGGTAGGTCGAACTCTTGTAGGGGAAGCGCAGGTTTCATGAAAACAACTCAGAATGTCAAGTTATAATGAAATCTTCATTTTGTGTTAGTTTGTCATGATTTCTTCACGAAAACACGTTTTCCTATAATGGTAGGTCGAACTCTTGTAGGGGAAGCGCAGGTTTCATGAAAACAACTCAGAATGTCAAGTTATAATGAAATCTTCATTTTGTGTTAGTTTGTCATGATTTCTTCACGAAAACACGTTTTCCTATAATGGTAGGTCGAACTCTTGTAGGGGAAGCGCAGGTTTCATGAAAACAACTCAGAATGTCAAGTTATAATGAAATCTTCATTTTGTGTTAGTTTGTCATGATTTCTTCACGAAAACACGTTTTCCTATAATGGTAGGTCGAACTCTTGTAGGGGAAGCGCAGGTTTCATGAAAACAACTCAGCATGTCAAGTTATAATGAAATCTTCATTTTGTGTTAGTTTGTCATGATTTCTTCACGAAAACACGTTTTCCTATAATGGTAGGTCGAACTCTTGTAGGGGAAGCGCAGGTTTCATGAAAACAACTCAGAATGTCAAGTTATAATGAAATCTTCATTTTGTGTTAGTTTGTCATGATTTCTTCACGAAAACACGTTTTCCTATAATGGTTGGTCGAACTCTTGTAGGGGAAGCGCAGGTTTCATGAAAACAACTCAGAATGTCAAGTTATAATGAAATCTTCATTTTGTGTTAGTTTGTCATGATTTCTTCACGAAAACACGTTTTCCTATAATGGTAGGTTGAACTCTTGTAGGGGAAGCGCAGGATTCATGAAAACAACTCAGAATGTCAAGTTATAATGAAATCTTCATTTTGTGTTAGTTTGTCATGATTTCTTCACGAAAACACGTTTTCCTATAATGGTAGGTTGAACTCTTGTAGGGGAAGCGCAGGACTCATGAAAACAACTCAGAATGTCAAGTTATAATGAAATCTTCATTTTGTGTTAGTTTGTCATGATTTCTTCACGAAAACACGTTTTCCTATAATGGTAGGTTGATCTCTTGTAGGGGAAGCGCAGGATTCATGAAAACAACTCAGAATGTCAAGTTACAATGAAATCTTCATTTTGTGTTAGTTTGTCATGATTTCTTCACGAAAACACGTTTTCCTATAATGGTAGGTGGAACTCTTGTAGGGGAAGCGCAGGATTCATGAAAACAACTCAGAATGTCAAGTTATAATGAAATCTTCATTTGGTGTTAGTTTGTCATGATTTCTTCACGAAAACACGTTTTCCTATAATGGTAGGTCGAACTCTTGTAGGGGAAGCGCAGGTTTCATGAAAACAACGCAGAATGTCAAGTTATAATGAAATCTTCATTTTGTCTTAGTTTGTCATGATTTCTTCATGAAAACACGTTTTCCTATAATGGTAGGTTGAACTCTTGTAGGGGAAGCGCAGGACTCATGAAAACAACTCAGAATGTCAAGTTATAATGAAATCTTCATTTTGTGTTAGTTTGTCATGATTTCTTCACGAAAACACGTTTTCCTATAATGGTAGGTCGAACTCTTGTAGGGGAAGCGCAGGTTTCATGAAAACAACTCAGAATGTCAAGTTATAATGAAATCTTCATTTTGTGTTAGTTTGTCATGATTTCTTCACGAAAACACGTTTTCCTATAATGGTAGATCGAACTCTTGTAGGGGAAGCGCAGGTTTCATGAAAACAACTCAGAATGTCAAGTTATAATGAAATCTTCATTTTGTGTTAGTTTGTCATGATTTCTTCACGAAAACACGTTTTCCTATAATGGTAGGTTGAACTCTTGTAGGGGAAGCGCAGGTTTCATGAAAACAACTCAGAATGTCAAGTTATAATGAAATCTTCATTTTGTGTTAGTTTGTCATGATTTCTTCACGAAAACACGTTTTCCTATAATGGTAGGTGGAACTCTTGTAGGGGAAGCGCAGGTTTCATGAAAACAACTCAGCATGTCAAGTTATAATGAAATCTTCATTTTGTGTTAGTTTGTCATGATTTCTTCACGAAAACACGTTTTCCTATAATGGTAGGTCGAACTCTTGTAGGGGAAGCGCAGGTTTCATGAAAACAACTCAGAATGTCAAGTTATAATGAAATCTTCATTTTGTGTTAGTTTGTCATGATTTCTTCACGAAAACACGTTTTCCTATAATGGTAGGTGGAACTCTTGTAGGGGAAGCGCAGGTTTCATGAAAACAACTCAGAATGTCAAGTTATAATGAAATCTTCATTTTGTGTTAGTTTGTCATGATTTCTTCACGAAAACACGTTTTCCTATAATGGTAGGTGGAACTCTTGTAGGGGAAGCGCAGGTTTCATGAAAACAACTCAGAATGTCAAGTTATAATGAAATCTTCATTTTGTGTTAGTTTGTCATGATTTCTTCACGAAAACACGTTTTCCTATAATGGTAGGTGGAACTCTTGTAGGGGAAGCGCAGGATTCATGAAAACAACTCAGAATGTCAAGTTATAATGAAATCTTCATTTTGTGTTAGTTTGTCATGATTTCTTCACGAAAACACGTTTTCCTATAATGGTAGGTCGAACTCTTGTAGGGGAAGCGCAGGTTTCATGAAAACAACTCAGAATGTCAAGTTATAATGAAATCTTCATTTTGTGTTAGTTTGTCATGATTTCTTCACGAAAACACGTTTTCCTATAATGGTAGGTCGAACTCTTGTAGGGGAAGCGCAGGTTTCATGAAAACAACTCAGAATGTCAAGTTATAATGAAATCTTCATTTTGTGTTAGTTTGTCATGATTTCTTCACGAAAACACGTTTTCCTATAATGGTAGGTCGAACTCTTGTAGGGGAAGCGCAGGTTTCATGAAAACAACTCAGAATGTCAAGTTATAATGAAATCTTCATTTTGTGTTAGTTTGTCATGATTTCTTCACGAAAACACGTTTTCCTATAATGGTAGGTGGAACTCTTATAGGGGAAGCGCAGGTTTCATGAAAACAACTCAGAATGTCAAGTTATAATGAAATCTTCATTTTGTGTTAGTTTGTCATGATTTCTTCACGAAAACACGTTTTCCTATAATGGTAGGTCGAACTCTTGTAGGGGAAGCGCAGGATTCATGAAAACAACTCAGAATGTCAAGTTATAATGAAATCTTCATTTTGTGTTAGTTTGTCATGATTTCTTCACGAAAACACGTTTTCCTATAATGGTAGGTGGAACTCTTGTAGGGGAAGCGCAGGATTCATGAAAACAACTCAGAATGTCAAGTTACAATGAAATCTTCATTTTGTGTTAGTTTGTCATGATTTCTTCACGAAAACACGTTTTCCTATAATGGTAGGTCGAACTCTTGTAGGGGAAGCGCAGGTTTCATGAAAACAACTCAGAATGTCAAGTTATAATGAAATCTTCATTTTGTGTTAGTTTGTCATGATTTCTTCACGAAAACACGTTTTCCTATAATGGTAGGTCGAACTCTTGTAGGGGAAGCGCAGGTTTCATGAAAACAACTCAGAATGTCAAGTTATAATGAAATCTTCATTTTGTGTTAGTTTGTCATGATTTCTTCACGAAAACACGTTTTCCTATAATGGTAGGTCGAACTCTTGTAGGGGAAGCGCAGGTTTCATGAAAACAACTCAGAATGTCAAGTTATAATGAAATCTTCATTTTGTGTTAGTTTGTCATGATTTCTTCACGAAAACACGTTTTCCTATAATGGTAGGTCGAACTCTTGTAGGGGAAGCGCAGGTTTCATGAAAACAACTCAGAATGTCAAGTTATAATGAAATCTTCATTTTGTGTTAGTTTGTCATGATTTCTTCACGAAAACACGTTTTCCTATAATGGTAGGTCGAACTCTTGTAGGGGAAGCGCAGGTTTCATGAAAACAACTCAGCATGTCAAGTTATAATGAAATCTTCATTTTGTGTTAGTTTGTCATGATTTCTTCACGAAAACACGTTTTCCTATAATGGTAGGTCGAACTCTTGTAGGGGAAGCGCAGGTTTCATGAAAACAACTCAGAATGTCAAGTTACAATGAAATCTTCATTTTGTGTTAGTTTGTCATGATTTCTTCACGAAAACACGTTTTCCTATAATGGTAGGTCGAACTCTTGTAGGGGAAGCGCAGGTTTCATGAAAACAACTCAGAATGTCAAGTTATAATGAAATCTTCATTTTGTGTTAGTTTGTCATGATTTCTTCACGAAAACACGTTTTCCTATAATGGTAGGTCGAACTCTTGTAGGGGAAGCGCAGGTTTCATGAAAACAACTCAGAATGTCAAGTTATAATGAAATCTTCATTTTGTGTTAGTTTGTCATGATTTCTTCACGAAAACACGTTTTCCTATAATGGTAGGTCGAACTCTTGTAGGGGAAGCGCAGGTTTCATGAAAACAACTCAGAATGTCAAGTTATAATGAAATCTTCATTTTGTGTTAGTTTGTCATGATTTCTTCACGAAAACACGTTTTCCTATAATGGTAGGTCGAACTCTTGTAGGGGAAGCGCAGGTTTCATGAAAACAACTCAGAATGTCAAGTTATAATGAAATCTTCATTTTGTGTTAGTTTGTCATGATTTCTTCACGAAAACACGTTTTCCTATAATGGTAGGTCGAACTCTTGTAGGGGAAGCGCAGGTTTCATGAAAACAACTCAGAATGTCAAGTTATAATGAAATCTTCATTTTGTGTTAGTTTGTCATGATTTCTTCACGAAAACACGTTTTCCTATAATGGTAGGTCGAACTCTTGTAGGGGAAGCGCAGGTTTCATGAAAACAACTCAGCATGTCAAGTTATAATGAAATCTTCATTTTGTGTTAGTTTGTCATGATTTCTTCACGAAAACACGTTTTCCTATAATGGTAGGTGGAACTCTTGTAGGGGAAGCGCAGGTTTCATGAAAACAACTCAGAATGTCAAGTTATAATGAAATCTTCATTTTGTGTTAGTTTGTCATGATTTCTTCACGAAAACACGTTTTCCTATAATGGTAGGTGGAACTCTTGTAGGGGAAGCGCAGGTTTCATGAAAACAACTCAGAATGTCAAGTTATAATGAAATCTTCATTTTGTGTTAGTTTGTCATGATTTCTTCACGAAAACACGTTTTCCTATAATGGTAGGTGGAACTCTTGTAGGGGAAGCGCAGGATTCATGAAAACAACTCAGAATGTCAAGTTATAATGAAATCATCATTTTGTGTTAGTTTGTCATGATTTCTTCACGAAAACACGTTTTCCTATAATGGTAGGTCGAACTCTTGTAGGGGAAGCGCAGGTTTCATGAAAACAACTCAGAATGTCAAGTTATAATGAAATCTTCATTTTGTGTTAGTTTGTCATGATTTCTTCACGAAAACACGTTTTCCTATAATGGTAGGTCGAACTCTTGTAGGGGAAGCGCAGGTTTCATGAAAACAACTCAGAATGTCAAGTTATAATGAAATCTTCATTTTGTGTTAGTTTGTCATGATTTCTTCACGAAAACACGTTTTCCTATAATGGTAGGTCGAACTCTTGTAGGGGAAGCGCAGGTTTCATGAAAACAACTCAGAATGTCAAGTTATAATGAAATCTTCATTTTGTGTTAGTTTGTCATGATTTCTTCACGAAAACACGTTTTCCTATAATGGTAGGTCGAACTCTTGTAGGGGAAGCGCAGGTTTCATGAAAACAACTCAGAATGTCAAGTTATAATGAAATCTTCATTTTGTGTTAGTTTGTCATGATTTCTTCACGAAAACACGTTTTCCTATAATGGTAGGTGGAACTCTTATAGGGGAAGCGCAGGTTTCATGAAAACAACTCAGAATGTCAAGTTATAATGAAATCTTCATTTTGTGTTAGTTTGTCATGATTTCTTCACGAAAACACGTTTTCCTATAATGGTAGGTCGAACTCTTGTAGGGGAAGCGCAGGATTCATGAAAACAACTCAGAATGTCAAGTTATAATGAAATCTTCATTTTGTGTTAGTTTGTCATGATTTCTTCACGAAAACACGTTTTCCTATAATGGTAGGTGGAACTCTTGTAGGGGAAGCGCAGGATTCATGAAAACAACTCAGAATGTCAAGTTACAATGAAATCTTCATTTTGTGTTAGTTTGTCATGATTTCTTCACGAAAACACGTTTTCCTATAATGGTAGGTCGAACTCTTGTAGGGGAAGCGCAGGTTTCATGAAAACAACTCAGAATGTCAAGTTATAATGAAATCTTCATTTTGTGTTAGTTTGTCATGATTTCTTCACGAAAACACGTTTTCCTATAATGGTAGGTCGAACTCTTGTAGGGGAAGCGCAGGTTTCATGAAAACAACTCAGAATGTCAAGTTATAATGAAATCTTCATTTTGTGTTAGTTTGTCATGATTTCTTCACGAAAACACGTTTTCCTATAATGGTAGGTCGAACTCTTGTAGGGGAAGCGCAGGTTTCATGAAAACAACTCAGAATGTCAAGTTATAATGAAATCTTCATTTTGTGTTAGTTTGTCATGATTTCTTCACGAAAACACGTTTTCCTATAATGGTAGGTCGAACTCTTGTAGGGGAAGCGCAGGTTTCATGAAAACAACTCAGAATGTCAAGTTATAATGAAATCTTCATTTTGTGTTAGTTTGTCATGATTTCTTCACGAAAACACGTTTTCCTATAATGGTAGGTCGAACTCTTGTAGGGGAAGCGCAGGTTTCATGAAAACAACTCAGCATGTCAAGTTATAATGAAATCTTCATTTTGTGTTAGTTTGTCATGATTTCTTCACGAAAACACGTTTTCCTATAATGGTAGGTCGAACTCTTGTAGGGGAAGCGCAGGTTTCATGAAAACAACTCAGAATGTCAAGTTACAATGAAATCTTCATTTTGTGTTAGTTTGTCATGATTTCTTCACGAAAACACGTTTTCCTATAATGGTAGGTCGAACTCTTGTAGGGGAAGCGCAGGTTTCATGAAAACAACTCAGAATGTCAAGTTATAATGAAATCTTCATTTTGTGTTAGTTTGTCATGATTTCTTCACGAAAACACGTTTTCCTATAATGGTAGGTCGAACTCTTGTAGGGGAAGCGCAGGTTTCATGAAAACAACTCAGAATGTCAAGTTATAATGAAATCTTCATTTTGTGTTAGTTTGTCATGATTTCTTCACGAAAACACGTTTTCCTATAATGGTAGGTCGAACTCTTGTAGGGGAAGCGCAGGTTTCATGAAAACAACTCAGAATGTCAAGTTATAATGAAATCTTCATTTTGTGTTAGTTTGTCATGATTTCTTCACGAAAACACGTTTTCCTATAATGGTAGGTCGAACTCTTGTAGGGGAAGCGCAGGTTTCATGAAAACAACTCAGAATGTCAAGTTATAATTAAATCTTCATTTTGTGTTAGTTTGTCATGATTTCTTCACGAAAACACGTTTTCCTATAATGGTAGGTCGAACTCTTGTAGGGGAAGCGCAGGTTTCATGAAAACAACTCAGAATGTCAAGTTATAATTAAATCTTCATTTTGTGTTAGTTTGTCATGATTTCTTCGCGAAAACACGTTTTCCTATAATGGTAGGTTGATCTCTTGTAGGGGAAGCGCAGGATTCATGAAAACAACTCAGAATGTCAAGTTACAATGAAATCTTCATTTTGTGTTAGTTTGTCATGATTTCTTCACGAAAACACGTTTTCCTATAATGGTAGGTGGAACTCTTGTAGGGGAAGCGCAGGATTCATGAAAACAACTCAGAATGTCAAGTTATAATGAAATCTTCATTTTGTGTTAGCTTGTCATGATTTCTTCACGAAAACACGTTTTCCTATAATGGTAGGTTGATCTCTTGTAGGGGAAGCGCAGGATTCATGAAAACAACTCAGAATGTCAAGTTACAATGAAATCTTCATTTTGTGTTAGTTTGTCATGATTTCTTCACGAAAACACGTTTTCCTATAATGGTAGGTCGAACTCTTGTAGGGGAAGCGCAGGTTTCATGAAAACAACTCAGAATGTCAAGTTATAATGAAATCTTCATTTTGTGTTAGTTTGTCATGATTTCTTCACGAAAACACGTTTTCCTATAATGGTAGGTCGAACTCTTGTAGGGGAAGCGCAGGTTTCATGAAAACAACTCAGAATGTCAAGTTATAATGAAATCTTCATTTTGTGTTAGTTTGTCATGATTTCTTCACGAAAACACGTTTTCCTATAATGGTAGGTGGAACTCTTATAGGGGAAGCGCAGGTTTCATGAAAACAACTCAGAATGTCAAGTTATAATGAAATCTTCATTTTGTGTTAGTTTGTCATGATTTCTTCACGAAAACACGTTTTCCTATAATGGTAGGTCGAACTCTTGTAGGGGAAGCGCAGGTTTCATGAAAACAACTCAGAATGTCAAGTTATAATGAAATCTTCATTTTGTGTTAGTTTGTCATGATTTCTTCACGAAAACACGTTTTCCTATAATGGTAGGTCGAACTCTTGTAGGGGAAGCGCAGGTTTCATGAAAACAACTCAGAATGTCAAGTTATAATGAAATCTTCATTTTGTGTTAGTTTGTCATGATTTCTTCACGAAAACACGTTTTCCTATAATGGTAGGTTGAACTCTTGTAGGGGAAGCGCAGGTTTCATGAAAACAACTCAGAATGTCAAGTTATAATGAAATCTTCATTTTGTGTTAGTTTGTCATGATTTCTTCACGAAAACACGTTTTCCTATAATGGTAGGTCGAACTCTTGTAGGGGAAGCGCAGGTTTCATGAAAACAACTCAGAATGTCAAGTTATAATGAAATCTTCATTTTGTGTTAGTTTGTCATGATTTCTTCACGAAAACACGTTTTCCTATAATGGTAGGTCGAACTCTTGTAGGGGAAGCGCAGGTTTCATGAAAACAACTCAGAATGTCAAGTTATAATGAAATCTTCATTTTGTGTTAGTTTGTCATGATTTCTTCACGAAAACACGTTTTCCTATAATGGTAGGTCGAACTCTTGTAGGGGAAGCGCAGGTTTCATGAAAACAACTCAGAATGTCAAGTTATAATGAAATCTTCATTTTGTGTTAGTTTGTCATGATTTCTTCACGAAAACACGTTTTCCTATAATGGTAGGTCGAACTCTTGTAGGGGAAGCGCAGGTTTCATGAAAACAACTCAGAATGTCAAGTTATAATGAAATCTTCATTTTGTGTTAGTTTGTCATGATTTCTTCACGAAAACACGTTTTCCTATAATGGTAGGTCGAACTCTTGTAGGGGAAGCGCAGGTTTCATGAAAACAACTCAGAATGTCAAGTTATAATGAAATCTTCATTTTGTGTTAGTTTGTCATGATTTCTTCACGAAAACACGTTTTCCTATAATGGTAGGTCGAACTCTTGTAGGGGAAGCGCAGGTTTCATGAAAACAACTCAGAATGTCAAGTTATAATTAAATCTTCATTTTGTGTTAGTTTGTCATGATTTCTTCGCGAAAACACGTTTTCCTATAATGGTAGGTTGATCTCTTGTAGGGGAAGCGCAGGATTCATGAAAACAACTCAGAATGTCAAGTTACAATGAAATCTTCATTTTGTGTTAGTTTGTCATGATTTCTTCACGAAAACACGTTTTCCTATAATGGTAGGTGGAACTCTTGTAGGGGAAGCGCAGGATTCATGAAAACAACTCAGAATGTCAAGTTATAATGAAATCTTCATTTTGTGTTAGCTTGTCATGATTTCTTCACGAAAACACGTTTTCCTATAATGGTAGGTTGATCTCTTGTAGGGGAAGCGCAGGATTCATGAAAACAACTCAGAATGTCAAGTTACAATGAAATCTTCATTTTGTGTTAGTTTGTCATGATTTCTTCACGAAAACATGTTTTCCTATAATGGTAGGTGGAACTCTTGTAGGGGAAGCGCAGGATTCATGAAAACAACTCAGAATGTCAAGTTATAATGAAATCTTCATTTTGTGTTAGTTTGTCATGATTTCTTCACGAAAACACGTTTTCCTATAATGGTAGGTCGAACTCTTGTAGGGGAAGCGCAGGTTTCATGAAAACAACTCAGAATGTCAAGTTATAATGAAATCTTCATTTTGTGTTAGTTTGTCATGATTTCTTCACGAAAACACGTTTTCCTATAATGGTAGGTCGAACTCTTGTAGGGGAAGCGCAGGTTTCATGAAAACAACTCAGAATGTCAAGTTATAATGAAATCTTCATTTTGTGTTAGTTTGTCATGATTTCTTCACGAAAACACGTTTTCCTATAATGGTAGGTCGAACTCTTGTAGGGGAAGCGCAGGTTTCATGAGAACAACTCAGAATGTCAAGTTATAATGAAATCTTCATTTTGTGTTAGTTTGTCATGATTTCTTCACGAAAACACGTTTTCCTATAATGGTAGGTGGAACTCTTGTAGGGGAAGCGCAGGATTCATGAAAACAACTCAGAATGTCAAGTTATAATGAAATCTTCATTTTGTGTTAGCTTGTCATGATTTCTTCACGAAAACACGTTTTCCTATAATGGTAGGTGGAACTCTTGTAGGGGAAGCGCAGGATTCATGAAAACAACTCAGAATGTCAAGTTATAATGAAATCTTCATTTTGTGTTAGCTTGTCATGATTTCTTCACGAAAACACGTTTTCCTATAATGGTAGGTCGATCTCTTGTAGGGGAAGCGCAGGATTCATGAAAACAACTCAGAATGTCAAGTTACAATGAAATCTTCATTTTGTGTTAGTTTGTCATGATTTCTTCACGAAAACATGTTTTCCTATAATGGTAGGTGGAACTCTTGTAGGGGAAGCGCAGGATTCATGAAAACAACTCAGAATGTCAAGTTATAATGAAATCTTAATTTTGTGTTAGTTTGTCATGATTTCTTCACGAAAACACGTTTTCCTATAATGGTAGGTCGAACTCTTGTAGGGGAAGCGCAGGTTTCATGAAAACAACTCAGAATGTCAAGTTATAATGAAATCTTCATTTTGTGTTAGTTTGTCATGATTTCTTCACGAAAACACGTTTTCCTATAATGGTAGGTCGAACTCTTGTAGGGGAAGCGCAGGTTTCATGAAAACAACTCAGAATGTCAAGTTATAATGAAATCTTCATTTTGTGTTAGTTTGTCATGATTTCTTCACGAAAACACGTTTTCCTATAATGGTAGGTCGAACTCTTGTAGGGGAAGCGCAGGTTTCATGAAAACAACTCAGAATGTCAAGTTATAATGAAATCTTCATTTTGTGTTAGTTTGTCATGATTTCTTCACGAAAACACGTTTTCCTATAATGGTAGGTCGAACTCTTGTAGGGGAAGCGCAGGATTCATGAAAACAACTCAGAATGTCAAGTTATAATGAAATCTTCATTTTGTGTTAGTTTGTCATGATTTCTTCACGAAAACACGTTTTCCTATAATGGTAGGTAGAACTCTTGTAGGGGAAGCGCAGGATTCATGAAAACAACTCAGAATGTCAAGTTACAATGAAATCTTCATTTTGTGTTAGTTTGTCATGATTTCTTCACGAAAACACGTTTTCCTATAATGGTAGGTCGAACTCTTGTAGGGGAAGCGCAGGTTTCATGAAAACAACTCAGAATGTCAAGTTATAATGAAATCTTCATTTTGTGTTAGTTTGTCATGATTTCTTCACGAAAACACGTTTTCCTATAATGGTAGGTCGAACTCTTGTAGGGGAAGCGCAGGTTTCATGAAAACAACTCAGAATGTCAAGTTATAATGAAATCTTCATTTTGTGTTAGTTTGTCATGATTTCTTCACGAAAACACGTTTTCCTATAATGGTAGGTGGAACTCTTATAGGGGAAGCGCAGGTTTCATGAAAACAACTCAGAATGTCAAGTTATAATGAAATCTTCATTTTGTGTTAGTTTGTCATGATTTCTTCACGAAAACACGTTTTCCTATAATGGTAGGTCGAACTCTTGTAGGGGAAGCGCAGGTTTCATGAAAACAACTCAGAATGTCAAGTTATAATGAAATCTTCATTTTGTGTTAGTTTGTCATGATTTCTTCACGAAAACACGTTTTCCTATAATGGTAGGTCGAACTCTTGTAGGGGAAGCGCAGGTTTCATGAAAACAACTCAGAATGTCAAGTTATAATGAAATCTTCATTTTGTGTTAGTTTGTCATGATTTCTTCACGAAAACACGTTTTCCTATAATGGTAGGTCGAACTCTTGTAGGGGAAGCGCAGGTTTCATGAAAACAACTCAGAATGTCAAGTTATAATGAAATCTTCATTTTGTGTTAGTTTGTCATGATTTCTTCACGAAAACACGTTTTCCTATAATGGTAGGTCGAACTCTTGTAGGGGAAGCGCAGGATTCATAAAACAACTCAGAATGTCAAGTTATAATGAAATCTTCATTTTGTGTTAGTTTGTCATGATTTCTTCACGAAAACACGTTTTCCTATAATGGTAGGTGGAACTCTTATAGGGGAAGCGCAGGTTTCATGAAAACAACTCAGAATGTCAAGTTATAATGAAATCTTCATTTTGTGTTAGTTTGTCATGATTTCTTCACGAAAACACGTTTTCCTATAATGGTAGGTCGAACTCTTGTAGGGGAAGCGCAGGATTCATGAAAACAACTCAGAATGTCAAGTTATAATGAAATCTTCATTTTGTGTTAGTTTGTCATGATTTCTTCACGAAAACACGTTTTCCTATAATGGTAGGTTGATCTCTTGTAGGGGAAGCGCAGGATTCATGAAAACAACTCAGAATGTCAAGTTACAATGAAATCTTCATTTTGTGTTAGTTTGTCATGATTTCTTCACGAAAACACGTTTTCCTATAATGGTAGGTTGAACTCTTGTAGGGGAAGCGCAGGATTCATGAAAATAACTCAGAATGTCAAGTTATAATGAAATCTTCATTTTGTGTTAGTTTGTCATGATTTCTTCACGAAAACACGTTTTCCTATAATGGTAGGTTGAACTCTTGTAGGGGAAGCGCAGGTTTCATGAAAACAACTCAGAATGTCAAGTTATAATGAAATCTTCATTTTGTGTTAGTTTGTCATGATTTCTTCACGAAAACACGTTTTCCTATAATGGTAGGTCGAACTCTTGTAGGGGAAGCGCAGGTTTCATGAAAACAACTCAGAATGTCAAGTTATAATGAAATCTTCATTTTGTGTTAGTTTGTCATGATTTCTTCACGAAAACACGTTTTCCTATAATGGTAGGTTGAACTCTTGTAGGGGAAGCGCAGGTTTCATGAAAACAACTCAGAATGTCAAGTTATAATGAAATCTTCATTTTGTGTTAGTTTGTCATGATTTCTTCACGAAAACACGTTTTCCTATAATGGTAGGTTGAACTCTTGTAGGGGAAGCGCAGGATTCATGAAAACAACTCAGAATGTCAAGTTATAATGAAATCTTCATTTTGTGTTAGTTTGTCATGATTTCTTCACGAAAAGACGTTTTCCTATAATGGTAGGTTGAACTCTTGTAGGGGAAGCGCAGGTTTCATGAAAACAACTCAGAATGTCAAGTTATAATGAAATCTTCATTTTGTGTTAGTTTGTCATGATTTCGTCACGAAAAGACGTTTTCCTATAATGGTAGGTCGAACTCTTGTAGGGGAAGCGCAGGTTTCATGAAAACAACTCAGAATGTCAAGTTATAATGAAATCTTCATTTTGTGTTAGTTTGTCATGATTTCTTCACGAAAACACGTTTTCCTATAATGGTAGGTTGAACTCTTGTAGGGGAAGCGCAGGTTTCATGAAAACAACTCAGAATGTCAAGTTATAATGAAATCTTCATTTTGTGTTAGTTTGTCATGATTTCTTCACGAAAACACGTTTTCCTATAATGGTAGGGTGAACTCTTGTAGGGGAAGCGCAGGTTTCATGAAAACAACTCAGAATGTCAAGTTATAATGAAATCTTCATTTTGTGTTAGTTTGTCATGATTTCTTCACGAAAACACGTTTTCCTATAATGGTAGGTCGAACTCTTGTAGGGGAAGCGCAGGTTTCATGAAAACAACTCAGAATGTCAAGTTATAATGAAATCTTCATTTTGTGTTAGTTTGTCATGATTTCTTCACGAAAAGACGTTTTCCTATAATGGTAGGTCGAACTCTTGTAGGGGAAGCGTAGGTTTCATGAAAACAACTCAGAATGTCAAGTTATAATGAAATCTTCATTTTGTGTTAGTTTGTCATGATTTCTTCACGAAAACACGTTTTCCTATAATGGTAGGTCGAACTCTTGTAGGGGAAGCGCAGGTTTCATGAAAACAACTCAGAATGTCAAGTTATAATGAAATCTTCATTTTGTGTTAGTTTGTCATGATTTCTTCACGAAAACACGTTTTCCTATAATGGTAGGTCGAACTCTTGTAGGGGAAGCGCAGGTTTCATGAAAACAACTCAGAATGTCAAGTTATAATGAAATCTTCATTTTGTGTTAGTTTGTCATGATTTCTTCACGAAAACACGTTTTCCTATAATGGTAGGTGGAACTCTTGTAGGGGAAGCGCAGGTTTCATGAACACAACTCAGAATGTCAAGTTATAATGAAATCTTCATTTTGTGTTAGTTTGTCATGATTTCTTCACGAAAACACGTTTTCCTATAATGGTAGGTGGAACTCTTGTAGGGGAAGCGCAGGTTTCATGAACACAACTCAGAATGTCAAGTTATAATGAAATCTTCATTTTGTGTTAGTTTGTCATGATTTCTTCACGAAAACACGTTTTCCTATAATGGTAGGTGGAACTCTTGTAGGGGAAGCGCAGGATTCATGAAAACAACTCAGAATGTCAAGTTATAATGAAATCTTCATTTTGTGTTAGTTTGTCATGATTTCTTCACGAAAACACGTTTTCCTATAATGGTAGGTCGAACTCTTGTAGGGGAAGCGCAGGTTTCATGAAAACAACTCAGAATGTCAAGTTATAATGAAATCTTCATTTTGTGTTAGTTTGTCATGATTTCTTCACGAAAACACGTTTTCCTATAATGGTAGGTTGAACTCTTGTAGGGGAAGCGCAGGTTTCATAAAAACAACTCAGAATGTCAAGTTATAATGAAATCTTCATTTTGTGTTAGTTTATCATGATTTCTTCACGAAAACACGTTTTCCTATAATGGTAGGTCGAACTCTTGTAGGGGAAGCGCAGGTTTCATGAAAACAACTCAGAATGTCAAGTTATAATGAAATCTTCATTTTGTGTTAGTTTGTCATGATTTCTTCACGAAAACACGTTTTCCTATAATGGTAGGTTGAACTCTTGTAGGGGAAGCGCAGGTTTCATGAAAACAACTCAGAATGTCAAGTTATAATGAAATCTTCATTTTGTGTTAGTTTGTCATGATTTCTTCACGAAAACACGTTTTCCTATAATGGTAGGTCGAACTCTTGTAGGGGAAGCGCAGGATTCATGAAAACAACTCAGAATGTCAAGTTATAATGAAATCTTCATTTTGTGTTAGTTTGTCATGATTTCTTCACGAAAACACGTTTTCCTATAATGGTAGGTGGAACTCTTATAGGGGAAGCGCAGGTTTCATGAAAACAACTCAGAATGTCAAGTTATAATGAAATCTTCATTTTGTGTTAGTTTGTCATGATTTCTTCACGAAAACACGTTTTCCTATAATGGTAGGTCGAACTCTTGTAGGGGAAGCGCAGGATTCATGAAAACAACTCAGAATGTCAAGTTATAATGAAATCTTCATTTTGTGTTAGTTTGTCATGATTTCTTCACGAAAACACGTTTTCCTATAATGGTAGGTAGAACTCTTGTAGGGGAAGCGCAGGATTCATGAAAACAACTCAGAATGTCAAGTTACAATGAAATCTTCATTTTGTGTTAGTTTGTCATGATTTCTTCACGAAAACACGTTTTCCTATAATGGTAGGTCGAACTCTTGTAGGGGAAGCGCAGGTTTCATGAAAACAACTCAGAATGTCAAGTTATAATGAAATCTTCATTTTGTGTTAGTTTGTCATGATTTCTTCACGAAAACACGTTTTCCTATAATGGTAGGTCGAACTCTTGTAGGGGAAGCGCAGGTTTCATGAAAACAACTCAGAATGTCAAGTTATAATGAAATCTTCATTTTGTGTTAGTTTGTCATGATTTCTTCACGAAAACACGTTTTCCTATAATGGTAGGTGGAACTCTTATAGGGGAAGCGCAGGTTTCATGAAAACAACTCAGAATGTCAAGTTATAATGAAATCTTCATTTTGTGTTAGTTTGTCATGATTTCTTCACGAAAACACGTTTTCCTATAATGGTAGGTTGAACTCTTGTAGGGGAAGCGCAGGTTTCATGAAAACAACTCAGAATGTCAAGTTATAATGAAATCTTCATTTTGTGTTAGTTTGTCATGATTTCTTCACGAAAACACGTTTTCCTATAATGGTAGGTCGAACTCTTGTAGGGGAAGCGCAGGTTTCATGAAAACAACTCAGAATGTCAAGTTATAATGAAATCTTCATTTTGTGTTAGTTTGTCATGATTTCTTCACGAAAACACGTTTTCCTATAATGGTAGGTCGAACTCTTGTAGGGGAAGCGCAGGTTTCATGAAAACAACTCAGAATGTCAAGTTATAATGAAATCTTCATTTTGTGTTAGTTTGTCATGATTTCTTCACGAAAACACGTTTTCCTATAATGGTAGGTCGAACTCTTGTAGGGGAAGCGCAGGTTTCATGAAAACAACTCAGAATGTCAAGTTATAATGAAATCTTCATTTTGTGTTAGTTTGTCATGATTTCTTCACGAAAACACGTTTTCCTATAATGGTAGGTCGAACTCTTGTAGGGGAAGCGCAGGTTTCATGAAAACAACTCAGAATGTCAAGTTATAATGAAATCTTCATTTTGTGTTAGTTTGTCATGATTTCTTCACGAAAACACGTTTTCCTATAATGGTAGGTGGAACTCTTATAGGGGAAGCGCAGGTTTCATGAAAACAACTCAGAATGTCAAGTTATAATGAAATCTTCATTTTGTGTTAGTTTGTCATGATTTCTTCACGAAAACACGTTTTCCTATAATGGTAGGTTGAACTCTTGTAGGGGAAGCGCAGGTTTCATGAAAACAACTCAGAATGTCAAGTTATAATGAAATCTTCATTTTGTGTTAGTTTGTCATGATTTCTTCACGAAAACACGTTTTCCTATAATGGTAGGTCGAACTCTTGTAGGGGAAGCGCAGGTTTCATGAAAACAACTCAGAATGTCAAGTTATAATGAAATCTTCATTTTGTGTTAGTTTGTCATGATTTCTTCACGAAAACACGTTTTCCTATAATGGTAGGTCGAACTCTTGTAGGGGAAGCGCAGGTTTCATGAAAACAACTCAGAATGTCAAGTTATAATGAAATCTTCATTTTGTGTTAGTTTGTCATGATTTCTTCACGAAAACACGTTTTCCTATAATGGTAGGTCGAACTCTTGTAGGGGAAGCGCAGGTTTCATGAAAACAACTCAGAATGTCAAGTTATAATGAAATCTTCATTTTGTGTTAGTTTGTCATGATTTCTTCACGAAAACACGTTTTCCTATAATGGTAGGTCGAACTCTTGTAGGGGAAGCGCAGGTTTCATGAAAACAACTCAGAATGTCAAGTTATAATGAAATCTTCATTTTGTGTTAGTTTGTCATGATTTCTTCACGAAAACACGTTTTCCTATAATGGTAGGTCGAACTCTTGTAGGGGAAGCGCAGGTTTCATGAAAACAACTCAGAATGTCAAGTTATAATGAAATCTTCATTTTGTGTTAGTTTGTCATGATTTCTTCACGAAAACACGTTTTCCTATAATGGTAGGTCGAACTCTTGTAGGGGAAGCGCAGGTTTCATGAAAACAACTCAGCATGTCAAGTTACAATGAAATCTTCATTTTGTGTTAGTTTGTCATGATTTCTTCACGAAAACACGTTTTCCTATAATGGTAGGTCGAACTCTTGTAGGGGAAGCGCAGGTTTCATGAAAACAACTCAGAATGTCAAGTTACAATGAAATCTTCATTTTGTGTTAGTTTGTCATGATTTCTTCACGAAAACACGTTTTCCTATAATGGTAGGTCGAACTCTTGTAGGGGAAGCGCAGGTTTCATGAAAACAACTCAGAATGTCAAGTTATAATGAAATCTTCATTTTGTGTTAGTTTGTCATGATTTCTTCACGAAAACACGTTTTCCTATAATGGTAGGTCGAACTCTTGTAGGGGAAGCGCAGGTTTCATGAAAACAACTCAGAATGTCAAGTTATAATGAAATCTTCATTTTGTGTTAGTTTGTCATGATTTCTTCACGAAAACACGTTTTCCTATAATGGTAGGTCGAACTCTTGTAGGGGAAGCGCAGGTTTCATGAAAACAACTCAGAATGTCAAGTTATAATGAAATCTTCATTTTGTGTTAGTTTGTCATGATTTCTTCACGAAAACACGTTTTCCTATAATGGTAGGTCGAACTCTTGTAGGGGAAGCGCAGGTTTCATGAAAACAACTCAGAATGTCAAGTTATAATTAAATCTTCATTTTGTGTTAGTTTGTCATGATTTCTTCACGAAAACACGTTTTCCTATAATGGTAGGTCGAACTCTTGTAGGGGAAGCGCAGGTTTCATGAAAACAACTCAGAATGTCAAGTTATAATTAAATCTTCATTTTGTGTTAGTTTGTCATGATTTCTTCGCGAAAACACGTTTTCCTATAATGGTAGGTTGATCTCTTGTAGGGGAAGCGCAGGATTCATGAAAACAACTCAGAATGTCAAGTTACAATGAAATCTTCATTTTGTGTTAGTTTGTCATGATTTCTTCACGAAAACACGTTTTCCTATAATGGTAGGTGGAACTCTTGTAGGGGAAGCGCAGGATTCATGAAAACAACTCAGAATGTCAAGTTATAATGAAATCTTCATTTTGTGTTAGCTTGTCATGATTTCTTCACGAAAACACGTTTTCCTATAATGGTAGGTTGATCTCTTGTAGGGGAAGCGCAGGATTCATGAAAACAACTCAGAATGTCAAGTTACAATGAAATCTTCATTTTGTGTTAGTTTGTCATGATTTCTTCACGAAAACACGTTTTCCTATAATGGTAGGTCGAACTCTTGTAGGGGAAGCGCAGGTTTCATGAAAACAACTCAGAATGTCAAGTTATAATGAAATCTTCATTTTGTGTTAGTTTGTCATGATTTCTTCACGAAAACACGTTTTCCTATAATGGTAGGTGGAACTCTTGTAGGGGAAGCGCAGGTTTCATGAACACAACTCAGAATGTCAAGTTATAATGAAATCTTCATTTTGTGTTAGTTTGTCATGATTTCTTCACGAAAACACGTTTTCCTATAATGGTAGGTGGAACTCTTGTAGGGGAAGCGCAGGTTTCATGAACACAACTCAGAATGTCAAGTTATAATGAAATCTTCATTTTGTGTTAGTTTGTCATGATTTCTTCACGAAAACACGTTTTCCTATAATGGTAGGTGGAACTCTTGTAGGGGAAGCGCAGGATTCATGAAAACAACTCAGAATGTCAAGTTATAATGAAATCTTCATTTTGTGTTAGTTTGTCATGATTTCTTCACGAAAACACGTTTTCCTATAATGGTAGGTCGAACTCTTGTAGGGGAAGCGCAGGTTTCATGAAAACAACTCAGAATGTCAAGTTATAATGAAATCTTCATTTTGTGTTAGTTTGTCATGATTTCTTCACGAAAACACGTTTTCCTATAATGGTAGGTTGAACTCTTGTAGGGGAAGCGCAGGTTTCATAAAAACAACTCAGAATGTCAAGTTATAATGAAATCTTCATTTTGTGTTAGTTTATCATGATTTCTTCACGAAAACACGTTTTCCTATAATGGTAGGTCGAACTCTTGTAGGGGAAGCGCAGGTTTCATGAAAACAACTCAGAATGTCAAGTTATAATGAAATCTTCATTTTGTGTTAGTTTGTCATGATTTCTTCACGAAAACACGTTTTCCTATAATGGTAGGTTGAACTCTTGTAGGGGAAGCGCAGGTTTCATGAAAACAACTCAGAATGTCAAGTTATAATGAAATCTTCATTTTGTGTTAGTTTGTCATGATTTCTTCACGAAAACACGTTTTCCTATAATGGTAGGTCGAACTCTTGTAGGGGAAGCGCAGGATTCATGAAAACAACTCAGAATGTCAAGTTATAATGAAATCTTCATTTTGTGTTAGTTTGTCATGATTTCTTCACGAAAACACGTTTTCCTATAATGGTAGGTGGAACTCTTATAGGGGAAGCGCAGGTTTCATGAAAACAACTCAGAATGTCAAGTTATAATGAAATCTTCATTTTGTGTTAGTTTGTCATGATTTCTTCACGAAAACACGTTTTCCTATAATGGTAGGTCGAACTCTTGTAGGGGAAGCGCAGGATTCATGAAAACAACTCAGAATGTCAAGTTATAATGAAATCTTCATTTTGTGTTAGTTTGTCATGATTTCTTCACGAAAACACGTTTTCCTATAATGGTAGGTAGAACTCTTGTAGGGGAAGCGCAGGATTCATGAAAACAACTCAGAATGTCAAGTTACAATGAAATCTTCATTTTGTGTTAGTTTGTCATGATTTCTTCACGAAAACACGTTTTCCTATAATGGTAGGTCGAACTCTTGTAGGGGAAGCGCAGGTTTCATGAAAACAACTCAGAATGTCAAGTTATAATGAAATCTTCATTTTGTGTTAGTTTGTCATGATTTCTTCACGAAAACACGTTTTCCTATAATGGTAGGTCGAACTCTTGTAGGGGAAGCGCAGGTTTCATGAAAACAACTCAGAATGTCAAGTTATAATGAAATCTTCATTTTGTGTTAGTTTGTCATGATTTCTTCACGAAAACACGTTTTCCTATAATGGTAGGTGGAACTCTTGTAGGGGAAGCGCAGGTTTCATGAAAACAACTTAGAATGTCAAGTTATAATGAAATCTTCATTTTGTGTTAGTTTGTCATGATTTCTTCACGAAAACACGTTTTCCTATAATGGTAGGTCGAACTCTTGTAGGGGAAGCACAGGTTTCATGAAAACAACTCAGAATGTCAAGTTATAATGAAATCTTCATTTTGTGTTAGTTTGTCATGATTTCTTCACGAAAACACGTTTTCCTATAATGGTAGGTGGAACTCTTGTAGGGGAAGCGCAGGTTTCATGAACACAACTCAGAATGTCAAGTTATAATGAAATCTTCATTTTGTGTTAGTTTGTCATGATTTCTTCACGAAAACACGTTTTCCTATAATGGTAGGTGGAACTCTTGTAGGGGAAGCGCAGGATTCATGAAAACAACTCAGAATGTCAAGTTATAATGAAATCTTCATTTTGTGTTAGTTTGTCATGATTTCTTCACGAAAACACGTTTTCCTATAATGGTAGGTCGAACTCTTGTAGGGGAAGCGCAGGTTTCATGAAAACAACTCAGAATGTCAAGTTATAATGAAATCTTCATTTTGTGTTAGTTTGTCATGATTTCTTCACGAAAACACGTTTTCCTATAATGGTAGGTCGAACTCTTGTAGGGGAAGCGCAGGTTTCATAAAAACAACTCAGAATGTCAAGTTATAATGAAATCTTCATTTTGTGTTAGTTTATCATGATTTCTTCACGAAAACACGTTTTCCTATAATGGTAGGTCGAACTCTTGTAGGGGAAGCGCAGGTTTCATGAAAACAACTCAGAATGTCAAGTTATAATGAAATCTTCATTTTGTGTTAGTTTGTCATGATTTCTTCACGAAAACACGTTTTCCTATAATGGTAGGTTGAACTCTTGTAGGGGAAGCGCAGGTTTCATGAAAACAACTCAGAATGTCAAGTTATAATGAAATCTTCATTTTGTGTTAGTTTGTCATGATTTCTTCACGAAAACACGTTTTCCTATAATGGTAGGTTGAACTCTTGTAGGGGAAGCGCAGGATTCATGAAAACAACTCAGAATGTCAAGTTATAATGAAATCTTCATTTTGTGTTAGTTTGTCATGATTTCTTCACGAAAACACGTTTTCCTATAATGGTAGGTGGAACTCTTATAGGGGAAGCGCAGGTTTCATGAAAACAACTCAGAATGTCAAGTTATAATGAAATCTTCATTTTGTGTTAGTTTGTCATGATTTCTTCACGAAAACACGTTTTCCTATAATGGTAGGTCGAACTCTTGTAGGGGAAGCGCAGGATTCATGAAAACAACTCAGAATGTCAAGTTATAATGAAATCTTCATTTTGTGTTAGTTTGTCATGATTTCTTCACGAAAACACGTTTTCCTATAATGGTAGGTAGAACTCTTGTAGGGGAAGCGCAGGATTCATGAAAACAACTCAGAATGTCAAGTTACAATGAAATCTTCATTTTGTGTTAGTTTGTCATGATTTCTTCACGAAAACACGTTTTCCTATAATGGTAGGTCGAACTCTTGTAGGGGAAGCGCAGGTTTCATGAAAACAACTCAGAATGTCAAGTTATAATGAAATCTTCATTTTGTGTTAGTTTGTCATGATTTCTTCACGAAAACACGTTTTCCTATAATGGTAGGTCGAACTCTTGTAGGGGAAGCGCAGGTTTCATGAAAACAACTCAGAATGTCAAGTTATAATGAAATCTTCATTTTGTGTTAGTTTGTCATGATTTCTTCACGAAAACACGTTTTCCTATAATGGTAGGTGGAACTCTTATAGGGGAAGCGCAGGTTTCATGAAAACAACTCAGAATGTCAAGTTATAATGAAATCTTCATTTTGTGTTAGTTTGTCATGATTTCTTCACGAAAACACGTTTTCCTATAATGGTAGGTCGAACTCTTGTAGGGGAAGCGCAGGTTTCATGAAAACAACTCAGAATGTCAAGTTATAATGAAATCTTCATTTTGTGTTAGTTTGTCATGATTTCTTCACGAAAACACGTTTTCCTATAATGGTAGGTCGAACTCTTGTAGGGGAAGCGCAGGTTTCATGAAAACAACTCAGAATGTCAAGTTATAATGAAATCTTCATTTTGTGTTAGTTTGTCATGATTTCTTCACGAAAACACGTTTTCCTATAATGGTAGGTCGAACTCTTGTAGGGGAAGCGCAGGTTTCATGAAAACAACTCAGAATGTCAAGTTATAATGAAATCTTCATTTTGTGTTAGTTTGTCATGATTTCTTCACGAAAACACGTTTTCCTATAATGGTAGGTTGAACTCTTGTAGGGGAAGCGCAGGATTCATGAAAACAACTCAGAATGTCAAGTTATAATGAAATCTTCATTTTGTGTTAGTTTGTCATGATTTCTTCACGAAAACACGTTTTCCTATAATGGTAGGTGGAACTCTTATAGGGGAAGCGCAGGTTTCATGAAAACAACTCAGAATGTCAAGTTATAATGAAATCTTCATTTTGTGTTAGTTTGTCATGATTTCTTCACGAAAACACGTTTTCCTATAATGGTAGGTCGAACTCTTGTAGGGGAAGCGCAGGATTCATGAAAACAACTCAGAATGTCAAGTTATAATGAAATCTTCATTTTGTGTTAGTTTGTCATGATTTCTTCACGAAAACACGTTTTCCTATAATGGTAGGTAGAACTCTTGTAGGGGAAGCGCAGGATTCATGAAAACAACTCAGAATGTCAAGTTACAATGAAATCTTCATTTTGTGTTAGTTTGTCATGATTTCTTCACGAAAACACGTTTTCCTATAATGGTAGGTCGAACTCTTGTAGGGGAAGCGCAGGTTTCATGAAAACAACTCAGAATGTCAAGTTATAATGAAATCTTCATTTTGTGTTAGTTTGTCATGATTTCTTCACGAAAACACGTTTTCCTATAATGGTAGGTCGAACTCTTGTAGGGGAAGCGCAGGTTTCATGAAAACAACTCAGAATGTCAAGTTATAATGAAATCTTCATTTTGTGTTAGTTTGTCATGATTTCTTCACGAAAACACGTTTTCCTATAATGGTAGGTCGAACTCTTGTAGGGGAAGCGCAGGTTTCATGAAAACAACTCAGAATGTCAAGTTATAATGAAATCTTCATTTTGTGTTAGTTTGTCATGATTTCTTCACGAAAACACGTTTTCCTATAATGGTAGGTCGAACTCTTGTAGGGGAAGCGCAGGTTTCATGAAAACAACTCAGCATGTCAAGTTATAATGAAATCTTCATTTTGTGTTAGTTTGTCATGATTTCTTCACGAAAACACGTTTTCCTATAATGGTAGGTCGAACTCTTGTAGGGGAAGCGCAGGTTTCATGAAAACAACTCAGAATGTCAAGTTATAATGAAATCTTCATTTTGTGTTAGTTTGTCATGATTTCTTCACGAAAACACGTTTTCCTATAATGGTAGGTGGAACTCTTGTAGGGGAAGCGCAGGTTTCATGAAAACAACTCAGAATGTCAAGTTATAATGAAATCTTCATTTTGTGTTAGTTTGTCATGATTTCTTCACGAAAACACGTTTTCCTATAATGGTAGGTCGAACTCTTGTAGGGGAAGCGCAGGTTTCATGAAAACAACTCAGAATGTCAAGTTATAATGAAATCTTCATTTTGTGTTAGTTTGTCATGATTTCTTCACGAAAACACGTTTTCCTATAATGGTAGGTCGAACTCTTGTAGGGGAAGCGCAGGTTTCATGAAAACAACTCAGAATGTCAAGTTATAATGAAATCTTCATTTTGTGTTAGTTTGTCATGATTTCTTCACGAAAACACGTTTTCCTATAATGGTAGGTCGAACTCTTGTAGGGGAAGCGCAGGTTTCATGAAAACAACTCAGAATGTCAAGTTATAATGAAATCTTCATTTTATGTTAGTTTGTCATGATTTCTTCACGAAAACACGTTTTCCTATAATGGTAGGTGGAACTCTTGTAGGGGAAGCGCAGGTTTCATGAAAACAACTCAGAATGTCAAGTTATAATGAAATCTTCATTTTGTGTTAGTTTGTCATGATTTCTTCACGAAAACACGTTTTCCTATAATGGTAGGTCGAACTCTTGTAGGGGAAGCGCAGGTTTCATGAAAACAACTCAGAATGTCAAGTTATAATGAAATCTTCATTTTGTGTTAGTTTGTCATGATTTCTTCACGAAAACACGTTTTCCTATAATGGTAGGTCGAACTCTTGTAGGGGAAGCGCAGGTTTCATGAAAACAACTCAGAATGTCAAGTTATAATGAAATCTACATTTTGTGTTAGTTTGTCATGATTTCTTCACGAAAACACGTTTTCCTATAATGGTAGGTTGAACTCTTGTAGGGGAAGCGCAGGATTCATGAAAACAACTCAGAATGTCAAGTTATAATGAAATCTTCATTTTGTGTTAGTTTGTCATGATTTCTTCACGAAAACACGTTTTCCTATAATGGTAGGTTGAACTCTTGTAGGGGAAGCGCAGGATTCATGAAAATAACTCAGAATGTCAAGTTATAATGAAATCTTCATTTTGTGTTAGTTTGTCATGATTTCTTCACGAAAACACGTTTTCCTATAATGGTAGGTGGAACTCTTGTAGGGGAAGCGCAGGATTCATGAAAACAACTCAGAATGTCAAGTTATAATGAAATCTTCATTTTGTGTTAGTTTGTCATGATTTCTTCACGAAAACACGTTTTCCTATAATGGTAGGTCGAACTCTTGTAGGGGAAGCGCAGGTTTCATGAAAACAACTCAGAATGTCAAGTTATAATGAAATCTTCATTTTGTGTTAGTTTGTCATGATTTCTTCACGAAAACACGTTTTCCTATAATGGTAGGTCGAACTCTTGTAGGGGAAGCGCAGGTTTCATGAAAACAACTCAGAATGTCTAGTTATAATGAAATCTTCATTTTGTGTTAGTTTGTCATGATTTCTTCACGAAAACACGTTTTCCTATAATGGTAGGTCGAACTCTTGTAGGGGAAGCGCAGGTTTCATGAAAACAACTCAGAATGTCAAGTTATAATGAAATCTTCATTTTATGTTAGTTTGTCATGATTTCTTCACGAAAACACGTTTTCCTATAATGGTAGGTGGAACTCTTGTAGGGGAAGCGCAGGTTTCATGAAAACAACTCAGAATGTCAAGTTATAATGAAATCTTCATTTTGTGTTAGTTTGTCATGATTTCTTCACGAAAACACGTTTTCCTATAATGGTAGGTCGAACTCTTGTAGGGGAAGCGCAGGTTTCATGAAAACAACTCAGAATGTCAAGTTATAATGAAATCTTCATTTTGTGTTAGTTTGTCATGATTTCTTCACGAAAACACGTTTTCCTATAATGGTAGGTCGAACTCTTGTAGGGGAAGCGCAGGTTTCATGAAAACAACTCAGAATGTCAAGTTATAATGAAATCTACATTTTGTGTTAGTTTGTCATGATTTCTTCACGAAAACACGTTTTCCTATAATGGTAGGTTGAACTCTTGTAGGGGAAGCGCAGGATTCATGAAAACAACTCAGAATGTCAAGTTATAATGAAATCTTCATTTTGTGTTAGTTTGTCATGATTTCTTCACGAAAACACGTTTTCCTATAATGGTAGGTCGAACTCTTGTAGGGGAAGCGCAGGATTCATGAAAATAACTCAGAATGTCAAGTTATAATGAAATCTTCATTTTGTGTTAGTTTGTCATGATTTCTTCACGAAAACACGTTTTCCTATAATGGTAGGTTGAACTCTTGTAGGGGAAGCGCAGGTTTCATGAAAACAACTCAGAATGTCAAGTTATAATGAAATCTTCATTTTGTGTTAGTTTGTCATGATTTCTTCACGAAAACACGTTTTCCTATAATGGTAGATCGAACTCTTGTAGGGGAAGCGCAGGTTTCATGAAAACAACTCAGAATGTCAAGTTATAATGAAATCTTCATTTTGTGTTAGTTTGTCATGATTTCTTCACGAAAACACGTTTTCCTATAATGGTAGGTTGAACTCTTGTAGGGGAAGCGCAGGTTTCATGAAAACAACTCAGAATGTCAAGTTATAATGAAATCTTCATTTTGTGTTAGTTTGTCATGATTTCTTCACGAAAACACGTTTTCCTATAATGGTAGGTTGAACTCTTGTAGGGGAAGCGCAGGTTTCATGAAAACAACTCAGAATGTCAAGTTATAATTAAATCTTCATTTTGTGTTAGTTTGTCATGATTTCTTCGCGAAAACACGTTTTCCTATAATGGTAGGTTGATCTCTTGTAGGGGAAGCGCAGGATTCATGAAAACAACTCAGAATGTCAAGTTACAATGAAATCTTCATTTTGTGTTAGTTTGTCATGATTTCTTCACGAAAACACGTTTTCCTATAATGGTAGGTGGAACTCTTGTAGGGGAAGCGCAGGATTCATGAAAACAACTCAGAATGTCAAGTTATAATGAAATCTTCATTTTGTGTTAGTTTGTCATGATTTCTTCACGAAAACACGTTTTCCTATAATGGTAGGTCGAACTCTTGTAGGGGAAGCGCAGGTTTCATGAAAACAACTCAGAATGTCAAGTTATAATGAAATCTTCATTTTGTGTTAGTTTGTCATGATTTCTTCACGAAAACACGTTTTCCTATAATGGTAGGTCGAACTCTTGTAGGGGAAGCGCAGGTTTCATGAAAACAACTCAGAATGTCAAGTTATAATGAAATCTTCATTTTGTGTTAGTTTGTCATGATTTCTTCACGAAAACACGTTTTCCTATAATGGTAGGTCGAACTCTTGTAGGGGAAGCGCAGGTTTCATGAAAACAACTCAGAATGTCAAGTTATAATGAAATCTTCATTTTGTGTTAGTTTGTCATGATTTCTTCACGAAAACACGTTTTCCTATAATGGTAGGTCGAACTCTTGTAGGGGAAGCGCAGGTTTCATGAAAACAACTCAGAATGTCAAGTTATAATGAAATCTTCATTTTGTGTTAGTTTGTCATGATTTCTTCACGAAAACACGTTTTCCTATAATGGTAGGTGGAACTCTTGTAGGGGAAGCGCAGGATTCATGAAAACAACTCAGAATGTCAAGTTATAATGAAATCTTCATTTTGTGTTAGTTTGTCATGATTTCTTCACGAAAACACGTTTTCCTATAATGGTAGGTCGAACTCTTGTAGGGGAAGCGCAGGTTTCATGAAAACAACTCAGAATGTCAAGTTATAATGAAATCTTCATTTTGTGTTAGTTTGTCATGATTTCTTCACGAAAACACGTTTTCCTATAATGGTAGGTCGAACTCTTGTAGGGGAAGCGCAGGTTTCATGAAAACAACTCAGAATGTCAAGTTATAATGAAATCTTCATTTTGTGTTAGTTTGTCATGATTTCTTCACGAAAACACGTTTTCCTATAATGGTAGGTCGAACTCTTGTAGGGGAAGCGCAGGTTTCATGAAAACAACTCAGAATGTCAAGTTATAATGAAATCTTCATTTTGTGTTAGTTTGTCATGATTTCTTCACGAAAACACGTTTTCCTATAATGGTAGGTCGAACTCTTGTAGGGGAAGCGCAGGTTTCATGAAAACAACTCAGAATGTCAAGTTATAATGAAATCTTCATTTTGTGTTAGTTTGTCATGATTTCTTCACGAAAACACGTTTTCCTATAATGGTAGGTCGAACTCTTGTAGGGGAAGCGCAGGTTTCATGAAAACAACTCAGAATGTCAAGTTATAATGAAATCTTAATTTTGTGTTAGTTTGTCATGATTTCTTCACGAAAACACGTTTTCCTATAATGGTAGGTCGAACTCTTGTAGGGGAAGCGCAGGTTTCATGAAAACAACTCAGAATGTCAAGTTATAATGAAATCTTCATTTTGTGTTAGTTTGTCATGATTTCTTCACGAAAACACGTTTTCCTATAATGGTAGGTTGAACTCTTGTAGGGGAAGCGCAGGTTTCATGAAAACAACTCAGAATGTCATGTTATAATGAAATCTTCATTTTGTGTTAGTTTGTCATGATTTCTTCACGAAAACACGTTTTCCTATAATGGTAGGTCGAACTCTTGTAGGGGAAGCGCAGGTTTCATGAAAACAACTCAGAATGTCAAGTTATAATGAAATCTTCATTTTGTGTTAGTTTGTCATGATTTCTTCACGAAAACACGTTTTCCTATAATGGTAGGTTGAACTCTTGTAGGGGAAGCGCAGGTTTCATGAAAACAACTCAGAATGTCAAGTTATAATGAAATCTTCATTTTGTGTTAGTTTGTCATGATTTCTTCACGAAAACACGTTTTCCTATAATGGTAGGTTGAACTCTTGTAGGGGAAGCGCAGGATTCATGAAAACAACTCAGAATGTCAAGTTATAATGAAATCTTCATTTTGTGTTAGTTTGTCATGATTTCTTCACGAAAAGACGTTTTCCTATAATGGTAGGTTGAACTCTTGTAGGGGAAGCGCAGGTTTCATGAAAACAACTCAGAATGTCAAGTTATAATGAAATCTTCATTTTGTGTTAGTTTGTCATGATTTCTTCACGAAAACACGTTTTCCTATAATGGTAGGTTGAACTCTTGTAGGGGAAGCGCAGGTTTCATGAAAACAACTCAGAATGTCAAGTTATAATGAAATCTTCATTTTGTGTTAGTTTGTCATGATTTCTTCACGAAAACACGTTTTCCTATAATGGTAGGGTGAACTCTTGTAGGGGAAGCGCAGGTTTCATGAAAACAACTCAGAATGTCAAGTTATAATGAAATCTTCATTTTGTGTTAGTTTGTCATGATTTCTTCACGAAAACACGTTTTCCTATAATGGTAGGTTGAACTCTTGTAGGGGAAGCGCAGGTTTCATGAAAACAACTCAGAATGTCAAGTTATAATGAAATCTTCATTTTGTGTTAGTTTGTCATGATTTCTTCACGAAAAGACGTTTTCCTATAATGGTAGGTCGAACTCTTGTAGGGGAAGCGCAGGTTTCATGAAAACAACTCAGAATGTCAAGTTATAATGAAATCTTCATTTTGTGTTAGTTTGTCATGATTTCTTCACGAAAACACGTTTTCCTATAATGGTAGGTCGAACTCTTGTAGGGGAAGTGCAGGTTTCATGAAAACAACTCAGAATGTCAAGTTATAATGAAATCTTCATTTTGTGTTAGTTTGTCATGATTTCTTCACGAAAACACGTTTTCCTATAATGGTAGGTCGAACTCTTGTAGGGGAAGCGCAGGTTTCATGAAAACAACTCAGAATGTCAAGTTATAATGAAATCTTCATTTTGTGTTAGTTTGTCATGATTTCTTCACGAAAACACGTTTTCCTATAATGGTAGGTAGAACTCTTGTAGGGGAAGCGCAGGATTCATGAAAACAACTCAGAATGTCAAGTTACAATGAAATCTTCATTTTGTGTTAGTTTGTCATGATTTCTTCACGAAAACACGTTTTCCTATAATGGTAGGTCGAACTCTTGTAGGGGAAGCGCAGGTTTCATGAAAACAACTCAGAATGTCAAGTTATAATGAAATCTTCATTTTGTGTTAGTTTGTCATGATTTCTTCACGAAAACACGTTTTCCTATAATGGTAGGTCGAACTCTTGTAGGGGAAGCGCAGGTTTCATGAAAACAACTCAGAATGTCAAGTTATAATGAAATCTTCATTTTGTGTTAGTTTGTCATGATTTCTTCACGAAAACACGTTTTCCTATAATGGTAGGTCGAACTCTTGTAGGGGAAGCGCAGGTTTCATGAAAACAACTCAGAATGTCAAGTTATAATGAAATCTTCATTTTGTGTTAGTTTGTCATGATTTCTTCACGAAAACACGTTTTCCTATAATGGTAGGTTGAACTCTTGTAGGGGAAGCGCAGGATTCATGAAAACAACTCAGAATGTCAAGTTATAATGAAATCTTCATTTTGTGTTAGTTTGTCATGATTTCTTCACGAAAACACGTTTTCCTATAATGGTAGGTTGAACTCTTGTAGGGGAAGCGCAGGATTCATGAAAATAACTCAGAATGTCAAGTTATAATGAAATCTTCATTTTGTGTTAGTTTGTCATGATTTCTTCACGAAAACACGTTTTCCTATAATGGTAGGTTGAACTCTTGTAGGGGAAGCGCAGGTTTCATGAAAACAACTCAGAATGTCAAGTTATAATGAAATCTTCATTTTGTGTTAGTTTGTCATGATTTCTTCACGAAAACACGTTTTCCTATAATGGTAGATCGAACTCTTGTAGGGGAAGCGCAGGTTTCATGAAAACAACTCAGAATGTCAAGTTATAATGAAATCTTCATTTTGTGTTAGTTTGTCATGATTTCTTCACGAAAACACGTTTTCCTATAATGGTAGGTTGAACTCTTGTAGGGGAAGCGCAGGTTTCATGAAAACAACTCAGAATGTCAAGTTATAATGAAATCTTCATTTTGTGTTAGTTTGTCATGATTTCTTCACGAAAACACGTTTTCCTATAATGGTAGGTTGAACTCTTGTAGGGGAAGCGCAGGTTTCATGAAAACAACTCAGAATGTCAAGTTATAATTAAATCTTCATTTTGTGTTAGTTTGTCATGATTTCTTCACGAAAACACGTTTTCCTATAATGGTAGGTTGATCTCTTGTAGGGGAAGCGCAGGATTCATGAAAACAACTCAGAATGTCAAGTTACAATGAAATCTTCATTTTGTGTTAGTTTGTCATGATTTCTTCACGAAAACACGTTTTCCTATAATGGTAGGTGGAACTCTTGTAGGGGAAGCGCAGGATTCATGAAAACAACTCAGAATGTCAAGTTATAATGAAATCTTCATTTTGTGTTAGTTTGTCATGATTTCTTCACGAAAACACGTTTTCCTATAATGGTAGGTCGAACTCTTGTAGGGGAAGCGCAGGTTTCATGAAAACAACTCAGAATGTCAAGTTATAATGAAATCTTCATTTTGTGTTAGTTTGTCATGATTTCTTCACGAAAACACGTTTTCCTATAATGGTAGGTCGAACTCTTGTAGGGGAAGCGCAGGTTTCATGAAAACAACTCAGAATGTCAAGTTATAATGAAATCTTCATTTTGTGTTAGTTTGTCATGATTTCTTCACGAAAACACGTTTTCCTATAATGGTAGGTCGAACTCTTGTAGGGGAAGCGCAGGTTTCATGAAAACAACTCAGAATGTCAAGTTATAATGAAATCTTCATTTTGTGTTAGTTTGTCATGATTTCTTCACGAAAACACGTTTTCCTATAATGGTAGGTCGAACTCTTGTAGGGGAAGCGCAGGTTTCATGAAAACAACTCAGAATGTCAAGTTATAATGAAATCTTCATTTTGTGTTAGTTTGTCATGATTTCTTCACGAAAACACGTTTTCCTATAATGGTAGGTGGAACTCTTGTAGGGGAAGCGCAGGTTTCATGAACACAACTCAGAATGTCAAGTTATAATGAAATCTTCATTTTGTGTTAGTTTGTCATGATTTCTTCACGAAAACACGTTTTCCTATAATGGTAGGTGGAACTCTTGTAGGGGAAGCGCAGGTTTCATGAAAACAACTCAGAATGTCAAGTTATAATGAAATCTTCATTTTGTGTTAGTTTGTCATGATTTCTTCACGAAAACACGTTTTCCTATAATGGTAGGTCGAACTCTTGTAGGGGAAGCGCAGGTTTCATGAAAACAACTCAGAATGTCAAGTTATAATGAAATCTTCATTTTGTGTTAGTTTGTCATGATTTCTTCACGAAAACACGTTTTCCTATAATGGTAGGTCGAACTCTTGTAGGGGAAGTGCAGGTTTCATGAAAACAACTCAGAATGTCAAGTTATAATGAAATCTTCATTTTGTGTTAGTTTGTCATGATTTCTTCACGAAAACACGTTTTCCTATAATGGTAGGTCGAACTCTTGTAGGGGAAGCGCAGGTTTCATGAAAACAACTCAGAATGTCAAGTTATAATGAAATCTTCATTTTGTGTTAGTTTGTCATGATTTCTTCACGAAAACACGTTTTCCTATAATGGTAGGTAGAACTCTTGTAGGGGAAGCGCAGGATTCATGAAAACAACTCAGAATGTCAAGTTACAATGAAATCTTCATTTTGTGTTAGTTTGTCATGATTTCTTCACGAAAACACGTTTTCCTATAATGGTAGGTCGAACTCTTGTAGGGGAAGCGCAGGTTTCATGAAAACAACTCAGAATGTCAAGTTATAATGAAATCTTCATTTTGTGTTAGTTTGTCATGATTTCTTCACGAAAACACGTTTTCCTATAATGGTAGGTCGAACTCTTGTAGGGGAAGCGCAGGTTTCATGAAAACAACTCAGAATGTCAAGTTATAATGAAATCTTCATTTTGTGTTAGTTTGTCATGATTTCTTCACGAAAACACGTTTTCCTATAATGGTAGGTCGAACTCTTGTAGGGGAAGCGCAGGTTTCATGAAAACAACTCAGAATGTCAAGTTATAATGAAATCTTCATTTTGTGTTAGTTTGTCATGATTTCTTCACGAAAACACGTTTTCCTATAATGGTAGGTTGAACTCTTGTAGGGGAAGCGCAGGATTCATGAAAACAACTCAGAATGTCAAGTTATAATGAAATCTTCATTTTGTGTTAGTTTGTCATGATTTCTTCACGAAAACACGTTTTCCTATAATGGTAGGTTGAACTCTTGTAGGGGAAGCGCAGGATTCATGAAAATAACTCAGAATGTCAAGTTATAATGAAATCTTCATTTTGTGTTAGTTTGTCATGATTTCTTCACGAAAACACGTTTTCCTATAATGGTAGGTTGAACTCTTGTAGGGGAAGCGCAGGTTTCATGAAAACAACTCAGAATGTCAAGTTATAATGAAATCTTCATTTTGTGTTAGTTTGTCATGATTTCTTCACGAAAACACGTTTTCCTATAATGGTAGATCGAACTCTTGTAGGGGAAGCGCAGGTTTCATGAAAACAACTCAGAATGTCAAGTTATAATGAAATCTTCATTTTGTGTTAGTTTGTCATGATTTCTTCACGAAAACACGTTTTCCTATAATGGTAGGTTGAACTCTTGTAGGGGAAGCGCAGGTTTCATGAAAACAACTCAGAATGTCAAGTTATAATGAAATCTTCATTTTGTGTTAGTTTGTCATGATTTCTTCACGAAAACACGTTTTCCTATAATGGTAGGTTGAACTCTTGTAGGGGAAGCGCAGGTTTCATGAAAACAACTCAGAATGTCAAGTTATAATTAAATCTTCATTTTGTGTTAGTTTGTCATGATTTCTTCGCGAAAACACGTTTTCCTATAATGGTAGGTTGATCTCTTGTAGGGGAAGCGCAGGATTCATGAAAACAACTCAGAATGTCAAGTTACAATGAAATCTTCATTTTGTGTTAGTTTGTCATGATTTCTTCACGAAAACACGTTTTCCTATAATGGTAGGTGGAACTCTTGTAGGGGAAGCGCAGGATTCATGAAAACAACTCAGAATGTCAAGTTATAATGAAATCTTCATTTTGTGTTAGTTTGTCATGATTTCTTCACGAAAACACGTTTTCCTATAATGGTAGGTTGAACTCTTGTAGGGGAAGCGCAGGTTTCATGAAAACAACTCAGAATGTCAAGTTATAATTAAATCTTCATTTTGTGTTAGTTTGTCATGATTTCTTCGCGAAAACACGTTTTCCTATAATGGTAGGTTGATCTCTTGTAGGGGAAGCGCAGGATTCATGAAAACAACTCAGAATGTCAAGTTACAATGAAATCTTCATTTTGTGTTAGTTTGTCATGATTTCTTCACGAAAACACGTTTTCCTATAATGGTAGGTGGAACTCTTGTAGGGGAAGCGCAGGATTCATGAAAACAACTCAGAATGTCAAGTTATAATGAAATCTTCATTTTGTGTTAGTTTGTCATGATTTCTTCACGAAAACACGTTTTCCTATAATGGTAGGTCGAACTCTTGTAGGGGAAGCGCAGGTTTCATGAAAACAACTCAGAATGTCAAGTTATAATGAAATCTTCATTTTGTGTTAGTTTGTCATGATTTCTTCACGAAAACACGTTTTCCTATAATGGTAGGTCGAACTCTTGTAGGGGAAGCGCAGGTTTCATGAAAACAACTCAGAATGTCAAGTTATAATGAAATCTTCATTTTGTGTTAGTTTGTCATGATTTCTTCACGAAAACACGTTTTCCTATAATGGTAGGTCGAACTCTTGTAGGGGAAGCGCAGGTTTCATGAAAACAACTCAGAATGTCAAGTTATAATGAAATCTTCATTTTGTGTTAGTTTGTCATGATTTCTTCACGAAAACACGTTTTCCTATAATGGTAGGTCGAACTCTTGTAGGGGAAGCGCAGGTTTCATGAAAACAACTCAGAATGTCAAGTTATAATGAAATCTTCATTTTGTGTTAGTTTGTCATGATTTCTTCACGAAAACACGTTTTCCTATAATGGTAGGTGGAACTCTTGTAGGGGAAGCGCAGGTTTCATGAACACAACTCAGAATGTCAAGTTATAATGAAATCTTCATTTTGTGTTAGTTTGTCATGATTTCTTCACGAAAACACGTTTTCCTATAATGGTAGGTGGAACTCTTGTAGGGGAAGCGCAGGTTTCATGAAAACAACTCAGAATGTCAAGTTATAATGAAATCTTCATTTTGTGTTAGTTTGTCATGATTTCTTCACGAAAACACGTTTTCCTATAATGGTAGGTCGAACTCTTGTAGGGGAAGCGCAGGTTTCATGAAAAAACTCAGAATGTCAAGTTATAATGAAATCTTCATTTTGTGTTAGTTTGTCATGATTTCTTCACGAAAACACGTTTTCCTATAATGGTAGGTTGAACTCTTGTAGGGGAAGCGCAGGTTTCATGAAAACAACTCAGAATGTCAAGTTATAATGAAATCTTCATTTTGTGTTAGTTTGTCATGATTTCTTCACGAAAACACGTTTTCCTATAATGGTAGGTCGAACTCTTGTAGGGGAAGCGCAGGTTTCATGAAAACAACTCAGAATGTCAAGTTACAATGAAATCTTCATTTTGTGTTAGTTTGTCATGATTTCTTCACGAAAACACGTTTTCCTATAATGGTAGGTTGAACTCTTGTAGGGGAAGCGCAGGTTTCATGAAAACAACTCAGAATGTCAAGTTATAATGAAATCTTCATTTTGTGTTAGTTTGTCATGATTTCTTCACGAAAACACGTTTTCCTATAATGGTAGGTAGAACTCTTGTAGGGGAAGCGCAGGATTCATGAAAACAACTCAGAATGTCAAGTTACAATGAAATCTTCATTTTGTGTTAGTTTGTCATGATTTCTTCACGAAAACACGTTTTCCTATAATGGTAGGTCGAACTCTTGTAGGGGAAGCGCAGGTTTCATGAAAACAACTCAGAATGTCAAGTTATAATGAAATCTTCATTTTGTGTTAGTTTGTCATGATTTCTTCACGAAAACACGTTTTCCTATAATGGTAGGTCGAACTCTTGTAGGGGAAGCGCAGGTTTCATGAAAACAACTCAGAATGTCAAGTTATAATGAAATCTTCATTTTGTGTTAGTTTGTCATGATTTCTTCACGAAAACACGTTTTCCTATAATGGTAGGTCGAACTCTTGTAGGGGAAGCGCAGGTTTCATGAAAACAACTCAGAATGTCAAGTTATAATGAAATCTTCATTTTGTGTTAGTTTGTCATGATTTCTTCACGAAAACACGTTTTCCTATAATGGTAGGTTGAACTCTTGTAGGGGAAGCGCAGGATTCATGAAAACAACTCAGAATGTCAAGTTATAATGAAATCTTCATTTTGTGTTAGTTTGTCATGATTTCTTCACGAAAACACGTTTTCCTATAATGGTAGGTTGAACTCTTGTAGGGGAAGCGCAGGATTCATGAAAATAACTCAGAATGTCAAGTTATAATGAAATCTTCATTTTGTGTTAGTTTGTCATGATTTCTTCACGAAAACACGTTTTCCTATAATGGTAGGTTGAACTCTTGTAGGGGAAGCGCAGGTTTCATGAAAACAACTCAGAATGTCAAGTTATAATGAAATCTTCATTTTGTGTTAGTTTGTCATGATTTCTTCACGAAAACACGTTTTCCTATAATGGTAGATCGAACTCTTGTAGGGGAAGCGCAGGTTTCATGAAAACAACTCAGAATGTCAAGTTATAATGAAATCTTCATTTTGTGTTAGTTTGTCATGATTTCTTCACGAAAACACGTTTTCCTATAATGGTAGGTTGAACTCTTGTAGGGGAAGCGCAGGTTTCATGAAAACAACTCAGAATGTCAAGTTATAATGAAATCTTCATTTTGTGTTAGTTTGTCATGATTTCTTCACGAAAACACGTTTTCCTATAATGGTAGGTTGAACTCTTGTAGGGGAAGCGCAGGTTTCATGAAAACAACTCAGAATGTCAAGTTATAATTAAATCTTCATTTTGTGTTAGTTTGTCATGATTTCTTCGCGAAAACACGTTTTCCTATAATGGTAGGTTGATCTCTTGTAGGGGAAGCGCAGGATTCATGAAAACAACTCAGAATGTCAAGTTACAATGAAATCTTCATTTTGTGTTAGTTTGTCATGATTTCTTCACGAAAACACGTTTTCCTATAATGGTAGGTGGAACTCTTGTAGGGGAAGCGCAGGATTCATGAAAACAACTCAGAATGTCAAGTTATAATGAAATCTTCATTTTGTGTTAGTTTGTCATGATTTCTTCACGAAAACACGTTTTCCTATAATGGTAGGTCGAACTCTTGTAGGGGAAGCGCAGGTTTCATGAAAACAACTCAGAATGTCAAGTTATAATGAAATCTTCATTTTGTGTTAGTTTGTCATGATTTCTTCACGAAAACACGTTTTCCTATAATGGTAGGTCGAACTCTTGTAGGGGAAGCGCAGGTTTCATGAAAACAACTCAGAATGTCAAGTTATAATGAAATCTTCATTTTGTGTTAGTTTGTCATGATTTCTTCACGAAAACACGTTTTCCTATAATGGTAGGTCGAACTCTTGTAGGGGAAGCGCAGGTTTCATGAAAACAACTCAGAATGTCAAGTTATAATGAAATCTTCATTTTGTGTTAGTTTGTCATGATTTCTTCACGAAAACACGTTTTCCTATAATGGTAGGTCGAACTCTTGTAGGGGAAGCGCAGGTTTCATGAAAACAACTCAGAATGTCAAGTTATAATGAAATCTTCATTTTGTGTTAGTTTGTCATGATTTCTTCACGAAAACACGTTTTCCTATAATGGTAGGTGGAACTCTTGTAGGGGAAGCGCAGGTTTCATGAACACAACTCAGAATGTCAAGTTATAATGAAATCTTCATTTTGTGTTAGTTTGTCATGATTTCTTCACGAAAACACGTTTTCCTATAATGGTAGGTGGAACTCTTGTAGGGGAAGCGCAGGTTTCATGAAAACAACTCAGAATGTCAAGTTATAATGAAATCTTCATTTTGTGTTAGTTTGTCATGATTTCTTCACGAAAACACGTTTTCCTATAATGGTAGGTCGAACTCTTGTAGGGGAAGCGCAGGTTTCATGAAAAAACTCAGAATGTCAAGTTATAATGAAATCTTCATTTTGTGTTAGTTTGTCATGATTTCTTCACGAAAACACGTTTTCCTATAATGGTAGGTTGAACTCTTGTAGGGGAAGCGCAGGTTTCATGAAAACAACTCAGAATGTCAAGTTATAATGAAATCTTCATTTTGTGTTAGTTTGTCATGATTTCTTCACGAAAACACGTTTTCCTATAATGGTAGGTCGAACTCTTGTAGGGGAAGCGCAGGTTTCATGAAAACAACTCAGAATGTCAAGTTATAATGAAATCTTCATTTTGTGTTAGTTTGTCATGATTTCTTCACGAAAACACGTTTTCCTATAATGGTAGGTTGAACTCTTGTAGGGGAAGCGCAGGTTTCATGAAAACAACTCAGAATGTCAAGTTATAATGAAATCTTCATTTTGTGTTAGTTTGTCATGATTTCTTCACGAAAACACGTTTTCCTATAATGGTAGGTCGAACTCTTGTAGGGGAAGCGCAGGTTTCATGAAAACAACTCAGAATGTCAAGTTATAATGAAATCTTCATTTTGTGTTAGTTTGTCATGATTTCTTCACGAAAACACGTTTTCCTATAATGGTAGGTTGAACTCTTGTAGGGGAAGCGCAGGTTTCATGAAAACAACTCAGAATGTCAAGTTATAATGAAATCTTCATTTTGTGTTAGTTTGTCATGATTTCTTCACGAAAACACGTTTTCCTATAATGGTAGGTTGAACTCTTGTAGGGGAAGCGCAGGTTTCATGAAAACAACTCAGAATGTCAAGTTATAATGAAATCTTCATTTTGTGTTAGTTTGTCATGATTTCTTCACGAAAAGACGTTTTCCTATAATGGTAGGTTGAACTCTTGTAGGGGAAGCGCAGGTTTCATGAAAACAACTCAGAATGTCAAGTTATAATGAAATCTTCATTTTGTGTTAGTTTGTCATGATTTCTTCACGAAAAGACGTTTTCCTATAATGGTAGGTTGAACTCTTGTAGGGGAAGCGCAGGTTTCATGAAAACAACTCAGAATGTCAAGTTATAATGAAATCTTCATTTTGTGTTAGTTTGTCATGATTTCTTCACGAAAACACGTTTTCCTATAATGGTAGGGTGAACTCTTGTAGGGGAAGCGCAGGTTTCATGAAAACAACTCAGAATGTCAAGTTATAATGAAATCTTCATTTTGTGTTAGTTTGTCATGATTTCTTCACGAAAACACGTTTTCCTATAATGGTAGGGTGAACTCTTGTAGGGGAAGCGCAGGTTTCATGAAAACAACTCAGAATGTCAAGTTATAATGAAATCTTCATTTTGTGTTAGTTTGTCATGATTTCTTCACGAAAACACGTTTTCCTATAATGGTAGGTCGAACTCTTGTAGGGGAAGCGCAGGTTTCATGAAAACAACTCAGAATGTCAAGTTATAATGAAATCTTCATTTTGTGTTAGTTTGTCATGATTTCTTCACGAAAACACGTTTTCCTATAATGGTAGGTCGAACTCTTGTAGGGGAAGCGCAGGTTTCATGAAAACAACTCAGAATGTCAAGTTATAATGAAATCTTCATTTTGTGTTAGTTTGTCATGATTTCTTCACGAAAACACGTTTTCCTATAATGGTAGGTCGAACTCTTGTAGGGAAGCGCAGGTTTCATGAAAACAACTCAGAATGTCAAGTTATAATGAAATCTTCATTTTGTGTTAGTTTGTCATGATTTCTTCACGAAAACACGTTTTCCATTAATGGTAGGTCGAACTCTTGTAGGGGAAGCGCAGGTTTCATGAAAACAACTCAGAATGTCAAGTTATAATGAAATCTTCATTTTGTGTTAGTTTGTCATGATTTCTTCGCGAAAACACGTTTTCCTATAATGGTAGGTTGATCTCTTGTAGGGGAAGCGCAGGATTCATGAAAACAACTCAGAATGTCAAGTTACAATGAAATCTTCATTTTGTGTTAGTTTGTCATGATTTCTTCACGAAAACACGTTTTCCTATAATGGTAGGTCGAACTCTTGTAGGGGAAGCGCAGGATTCATGAAAACAACTCAGAATGTCAAGTTACAATGAAATCTTCATTTTGTGTTAGTTTGTCATGATTTCTTCACGAAAACACGTTTTCCTATAATGGTAGGTGGAACTCTTGTAGGGGAAGCGCAGGATTCATGAAAACAACTCAGAATGTCAAGTTATAATGAAATCTTCATTTTGTGTTAGTTTGTCATGATTTCTTCACGAAAACACGTTTTCCTATAATGGTAGGTCGATCTCTTGTAGGGGAAGCGCAGGTTTCATGAAAACAACTCAGAATGTCAAGTTATAATGAAATCTTCATTTTGTGTTAGTTTGTCATGATTTCTTCACGAAAAACACGTTTTCCTATAATGGTTGGTCGAACTCTTGTAGGGGAAGCGCAGGTTTCATGAAAACAACTCAGAATGTCAAGTTATAATGAAATCTTCATTTTGTGTTAGTTTGTCATGATTTCTTCACGAAAACACGTTTTCCTATAATGGTAGGTTGAACTCTTGTAGGGGAAACGCAGGATTCATGAAAACAACTCAGAATGTCAAGTTATAATGAAATCTTCATTTTGTGTTAGTTTGTCATGATTTCTTCACGAAAACACGTTTTCCTATAATGGTAGGTTGAACTCTTGTAGGGGAAGCGCAGGATTCATGAAAACAACTCAGAATGTCAAGTTATAATGAAATCTTCATTTTGTGTTAGTTTGTCATGATTTCTTCACGAAAACACGTTTTCCTATAATGGTAGGTTGAACTCTTGTAGGGGAAGCGCAGGTTTCATGAAAACAACTCAGAATGTCAAGTTATAATGAAATCTTCATTTTGTGTTAGTTTGTCATGATTTCTTCACGAAAACACGTTTTCCTATAATGGTAGGTTGAACTCTTGTAGGGGAAGCGCAGGATTCATGAAAACAACTCAGAATGTCAAGTTATAATGAAATCTTCATTTTGTGTTAGTTTGTCATGATTTCTTCACGAAAACACGTTTTCCTATAATGGTAGGTTGAACTCTTGTAGGGGAAGCGCAGGTTTCATGAAAACAACTCAGAATGTCAAGTTATAATGAAATCTTCATTTTGTGTTAGTTTGTCATGATTTCTTCACGAAAACACGTTTTCCTATAATGGTAGGTTGAACTCTTGTAGGGGAAGCGCAGGTTTCATGAAAACAACTCAGAATGTCAAGTTATAATGAAATCTTCATTTTGTGTTAGTTTGTCATGATTTCTTCACGAAAACACGTTTTCCTATAATGGTAGGTTGATCTCTTGTAGGGGAAGCGCAGGTTTCATGAAAACAACTCAGAATGTCAAGTTATAATGAAATCTTCATTTTGTGTTAGTTTGTCATGATTTCTTCACGAAAACACGTTTTCCTATAATAGTAGATCGAACTCTTGTAGGGGAAGCGCAGGTTTCATGAAAACAACTCAGAATGTCAAGTTATAATGAAATCTTCATTTTGTGTTAGTTTGTCATGATTTCTTCACGAAAACACGTTTTCCTATAATGGTAGATCGAACTCTTGTAGGGGAAGCGCAGGTTTCATGAAAACAACTCAGAATGTCAAGTTATAATGAAATCTTCATTTTGTGTTAGTTTGTCATGATTTCTTCACGAAAACACGTTTTCCTATAATGGTAGATCGAACTCTTGTAGGGGAAGCGCAGGTTTCATGAAAACAACTCAGAATGTCAAGTTATAATGAAATCTTCATTTTGTGTTAGTTTGTCATGATTTCTTCACGAAAACACGTTTTCCTATAATGGTAGGTTGAACTCTTGTAGGGGAAGCGCAGGTTTCATGAAAACAACTCAGAATGTCAAGTTATAATGAAATCTTCATTTTGTGTTAGTTTGTCATGATTTCTTCACGAAAACACGTTTTCCTATAATGGTAGGTCGAACTCTTGTAGGGGAAGCGCAGGTTTCAGGAAAACAACTCAGAATGTCAAGTTATAATGAAATCTTCATTTTGTGTTAGTTTGTCATGATTTCTTCACGAAAACACGTTTTCCTATAATGGTAGGTGGAACTCTTGTAGGGGAAGCGCAGGATTCATGAAAACAACTCAGAATGTCAAGTTATAATGAAATCTTCATTTTGTGTTAGTTTGTCATGATTTCTTCACGAAAACACGTTTTCCTATTATGGTAGGTTGAACTCTTGTAGGGAAAGCGCAGGTTTCATGAAAACAACTCAGAATGTCAAGTTATAATGAAATCTTCATTTTGTGTTAGTTTGTCATGATTTCTTCACGAAAACACGTTTTCCTATTATGGTAGGTTGAACTCTTGTAGGGAAAGCGCAGGTTTCATGAAAACAACTCAGAATGTCAAGTTATAATGAAATCTTCATTTTGTGTTAGTTTGTCATGATTTCTTCACGAAAACACGTTTTCCTATAATGGTAGATCGAACTCTTGTAGGGGAAGCGCAGGTTTCATGAAAACAACTCAGAATGTCAAGTTATAATGAAATCTTCATTTTGTGTTAGTTTGTCATGATTTCTTCACGAAAACACGTTTTCCTATAATGGTAGGTCGAACTCTTGTAGGGGAAGCGCAGGTTTCATGAAAACAACTCAGAATGTCAAGTTATAATGAAATCTTCATTTTGTGTTAGTTTGTCATGATTTCTTCACGAAACCACGTTTTCCTATAATGGTAGGTTGAACTCTTGTAGGGGAAGCGCAGGTTTCATGAAAACAACTCAGAATGTCAAGTTATAATGAAATCTTCATTTTGTGTTAGTTTGTCATGATTTCTTCACGAAAACACGTTTTCCTATAATGGTAGGTTGAACTCTTGTAGGGGAAGCGCAGGTTTCATGAAAACAACTCAGAATGTCAAGTTATAATGAAATCTTCATTTTGTGTTAGTTTGTCATGATTTCTTCACGAAAACACGTTTTCCTATAATGGTAGGTCGAACTCTTGTAGGGGAAGCGCAGGTTTCATGAAAACAACTCAGAATGTCAAGTTATAATGAAATCTTCATTTTGTGTTAGTTTGTCATGATTTCTTCACGAAAACACGTTTTCCTATAATGGTAGGTTGATCTCTTGTAGGGGAAGCGCAGGTTTCATGAAAACAACTCAGAATGTCAAGTTATAATGAAATCTTCATTTTCTGTTAGTTTGTCATGATTTCTTCACGAAAACACGTTTTCCTATAATGGTAGATCGATCTCTTGTAGGGGAAGCGCAGGTTTCATGAAAACAACTCAGAATGTCAAGTTATAATGAAATCTTCATTTTGTGTTAGTTTGTCATGATTTCTTCACGAAAACACGTTTTCCTATAATGGTAGGTCGAACTCTTGTAGGGGAAGCGCAGGTTTCATGAAAACAACTCAGAATGTCAAGTTATAATGAAATCTTCATTTTGTGTTAGTTTGTCATGATTTCTTCACGAAACCACGTTTTCCTATAATGGTAGGTTGAACTCTTGTAGGGGAAGCGCAGGTTTCATGAAAACAACTCAGAATGTCAAGTTATAATGAAATCTTCATTTTGTGTTAGTTTGTCATGATTTCTTCACGAAAACACGTTTTCCTATAATGGTAGGTTGAACTCTTGTAGGGGAAGCGCAGGTTTCATGAAAACAACTCAGAATGTCAAGTTATAATGAAATCTTCATTTTGTGTTAGTTTGTCATGATTTCTTCGCGAAAACACGTTTTCCTATAATGGTAGGTTGAACTCTTGTAGGGGAAGCGCAGGTTTCATGAAAACAACTCAGAATGTCAAGTTATAATGAAATCTTCATTTTGTGTTAGTTTGTCATGATTTCTTCGCGAAAACACGTTTTCCTATAATGGTAGGTTGAACTCTTGTAGGGGAAGCGCAGGTTTCATGAAAACAACTCAGAATGTCAAGTTATAATGAAATCTTCATTTTGTGTTAGTTTGTCATGATTTCTTCACGAAAACACGTTTTCCTATAATGGTAGGTTGAACTCTTGTAGGGGAAGCGCAGGTTTCATGAAAACAACTCAGAATGTCAAGTTATAATGAAATCTTCATTTTGTGTTAGTTTGTCATGATTTCTTCACGAAAACACGTTTTCCTATAATGGTAGGTTGAACTCTTGTAGGGGAAGCGCAGGTTTCATGAAAACAACTCAGAATGTCAAGTTATAATGAAATCTTCATATTGTGTTAGTTTGTCATGATTTCTTCACGAAAACACGTTTTTCTATAATGGTAGGTTGAACTCTTGTAGGGGAAGCGCAGGATTCATGAAAACAACTCAGAATGTCAAGTTATAATGAAATCTTCATATTGTGTTAGTTTGTCATGATTTCTTCACGAAAACACGTTTTCCTATATGGTAGGTCGAACTCTTGTAGGGGAAGCGCAGGTTTCATGAAAACAACTCAGAATGTCAAGTTATAATGAAATCTTCATATTGTGTTAGTTTGTCATGATTTCTTCACGAAAACACGTTTTCCTATTAATGGTAGGTCGAACTCTTGTAGGGGAAGCGCAGGTTTCATGAAAACAACTCAGAATGTCAAGTTATAATGAAATCTTCATTTTGTGTTAGTTTGTCATGATTTCTTCACGAAAACACGTTTTCCTATAATGGTTGGTCGAACTCTTGTAGGGGAAGCGCAGGTTTCATGAAAACAACTCAGAATGTCAAGTTATAATGAAATCTTCATTTTGTGTTAGTTTGTCATGATTTCTTCACGAAAACACGTTTTCCTATAATGGTAGGTCGAACTCTTGTAGGGGAAGCGCAGGATTCATGAAAACAACTCAGAATGTCAAGTTATAATGAAATCTTCATTTTGTGTTAGTTTGTCATGATTTCTTCACGAAAACACGTTTTCCTATAATGGTAGGTCGAACTCTTGTAGGGGAAGCGCAGGTTTCATGAAAACAACTCAGAATGTCAAGTTATAATGAAATCTTCATTTTGTGTTAGTTTGTCATGATTTCTTCACGAAAACACGTTTTCCTATAATGGTAGGTCGAACTCTTGTAGGGGAAGCGCAGGTTTCATGAAAACAACTCAGAATGTCAAGTTATAATGAAATCTTCATTTTGTGTTAGTTTGTCATGATTTCTTCACGAAAACACGTTTTCCTATAATGGTAGGTTGAACTCTTGTAGGGGAAGCGCAGGTTTCATGAAAACAACTCAGAATGTCAAGTTATAATGAAATCTTCATTTTGTGTTAGTTTGTCATGATTTCTTCACGAAAACACGTTTTCCTATAATGGTAGGTCGAACTCTTGTAGGGGAAGCGCAGGTTTCATGAAAACAACTCAGAATGTCAAGTTATAATGAAATCTTCATTTTGTGTTAGTTTGTCATGATTTCTTCACGAAAACACGTTTTCCTATAATGGTAGGTCGAACTCTTATAGGGGAAGCGCAGGTTTCATGAAAACAACTCAGAATGTCAAGTTATAATGAAATCTTCATTTTGTGTTAGTTTGTCATGATTTCTTCACGAAAACACGTTTTCCTATAATGGTAGGTCGAACTCTTGTAGGGGAAGCGCAGGTTTCATGAAAACAACTCAGAATGTCAAGTTATAATGAAATCTTCATTTTGTGTTAGTTTGTCATGATTTCTTCACGAAAACACGTTTTCCTATAATGGTAGGTGGAACTCTTGTAGGGGAAGCGCAGGTTTCATGAAAACAACTCAGAATGTCAAGTTATAATGAAATCTTCATTTTGTGTTAGTTTGTCATGATTTCTTCACGAAAACACGTTTTCCTATAATGGTAGGTGGAACTCTTGTAGGGGAAGCGCAGGTTTCATGAAAACAACTCAGAATGTCAAGTTATAATGAAATCTTCATTTTGTGTTAGTTTGTCATGATTTCTTCACGAAAACACGTTTTCCTATAATGGTAGGTCGAACTCTTATAGGGGAAGCGCAGGTTTCATGAAAACAACTCAGAATGTCAAGTTATAATGAAATCTTCATTTTGTGTTAGTTTGTCATGATTTCTTCACGAAAACACATTTTCCTATAATGGTAGGTCGAACTCTTGTAGGGGAAGCGCAGGTTTCAGGAAAACAACTCAGAATGTCAAGTTATAATGAAATCTTCATTTTGTGTTAGTTTGTCATGATTTCTTCACGAAAACACGTTTTCCTATAATGGTAGGTGGAACTCTTGTAGGGGAAGCGCAGGATTCATGAAAACAACTCAGAATGTCAAGTTATAATGAAATCTTCATTTTGTGTTAGTTTGTCATGATTTCTTCACGAAAACACGTTTTCCTATTATGGTAGGTTGAACTCTTGTAGGGAAAGCGCAGGTTTCATGAAAACAACTCAGAATGTCAAGTTATAATGAAATCTTCATTTTGTGTTAGTTTGTCATGATTTCTTCACGAAAACACGTTTTCCTATAATGGTAGGTTGAACTCTTGTAGGGAAAGCGCAGGTTTCATGAAAACAACTCAGAATGTCAAGTTATAATGAAATCTTCATTTTGTGTTAGTTTGTCATGATTTCTTCACGAAAACACGTTTTCCTATAATGGTAGATCGAACTCTTGTAGGGGAAGCGCAGGTTTCATGAAAACAACTCAGAATGTCAAGTTATAATGAAATCTTCATTTTGTGTTAGTTTGTCATGATTTCTTCACGAAAACACGTTTTCCTATAATGGTAGGTTGAACTCTTGTAGGGGAAGCGCAGGTTTCATGAACACAACTCAGAATGTCAAGTTATAATGAAATCTTCATTTTGTGTTAGTTTGTCATGATTTCTTCACGAAAACACGTTTTCCTATAATGGTAGGTGGAACTCTTGTAGGGGAAGCGCAGGTTTCATGAAAACAACTCAGAATGTCAAGTTATAATGAAATCTTCATTTTGTGTTAGTTTGTCATGATTTCTTCACGAAAACACGTTTTCCTATAATGGTAGGTCGAACTCTTGTAGGGGAAGCGCAGGTTTCATGAAAAAACTCAGAATGTCAAGTTATAATGAAATCTTCATTTTGTGTTAGTTTGTCATGATTTCTTCACGAAAACACGTTTTCCTATAATGGTAGGTTGAACTCTTGTAGGGGAAGCGCAGGTTTCATGAAAACAACTCAGAATGTCAAGTTATAATGAAATCTTCATTTTGTGTTAGTTTGTCATGATTTCTTCACGAAAACACGTTTTCCTATAATGGTAGGTCGAACTCTTGTAGGGGAAGCGCAGGTTTCATGAAAACAACTCAGAATGTCAAGTTATAATGAAATCTTCATTTTGTGTTAGTTTGTCATGATTTCTTCACGAAAACACGTTTTCCTATAATGGTAGGTTGAACTCTTGTAGGGGAAGCGCAGGTTTCATGAAAACAACTCAGAATGTCAAGTTATAATGAAATCTTCATTTTGTGTTAGTTTGTCATGATTTCTTCACGAAAACACGTTTTCCTATAATGGTAGGTAGAACTCTTGTAGGGGAAGCGCAGGATTCATGAAAACAACTCAGAATGTCAAGTTACAATGAAATCTTCATTTTGTGTTAGTTTGTCATGATTTCTTCACGAAAACACGTTTTCCTATAATGGTAGGTCGAACTCTTGTAGGGGAAGCGCAGGTTTCATGAAAACAACTCAGAATGTCAAGTTATAATGAAATCTTCATTTTGTGTTAGTTTGTCATGATTTCTTCACGAAAACACGTTTTCCTATAATGGTAGGTCGAACTCTTGTAGGGGAAGCGCAGGTTTCATGAAAACAACTCAGAATGTCAAGTTATAATGAAATCTTCATTTTGTGTTAGTTTGTCATGATTTCTTCACGAAAACACGTTTTCCTATAATGGTAGGTCGAACTCTTGTAGGGGAAGCGCAGGTTTCATGAAAACAACTCAGAATGTCAAGTTATAATGAAATCTTCATTTTGTGTTAGTTTGTCATGATTTCTTCACGAAAACACGTTTTCCTATAATGGTAGGTTGAACTCTTGTAGGGGAAGCGCAGGATTCATGAAAACAACTCAGAATGTCAAGTTATAATGAAATCTTCATTTTGTGTTAGTTTGTCATGATTTCTTCACGAAAACACGTTTTCCTATAATGGTAGGTTGAACTCTTGTAGGGGAAGCGCAGGATTCATGAAAATAACTCAGAATGTCAAGTTATAATGAAATCTTCATTTTGTGTTAGTTTGTCATGATTTCTTCACGAAAACACGTTTTCCTATAATGGTAGGTTGAACTCTTGTAGGGGAAGCGCAGGTTTCATGAAAACAACTCAGAATGTCAAGTTATAATGAAATCTTCATTTTGTGTTAGTTTGTCATGATTTCTTCACGAAAACACGTTTTCCTATAATGGTAGATCGAACTCTTGTAGGGGAAGCGCAGGTTTCATGAAAACAACTCAGAATGTCAAGTTATAATGAAATCTTCATTTTGTGTTAGTTTGTCATGATTTCTTCACGAAAACACGTTTTCCTATAATGGTAGGTTGAACTCTTGTAGGGGAAGCGCAGGTTTCATGAAAACAACTCAGAATGTCAAGTTATAATGAAATCTTCATTTTGTGTTAGTTTGTCATGATTTCTTCACGAAAACACGTTTTCCTATAATGGTAGGTTGAACTCTTGTAGGGGAAGCGCAGGTTTCATGAAAACAACTCAGAATGTCAAGTTATAATTAAATCTTCATTTTGTGTTAGTTTGTCATGATTTCTTCGCGAAAACACGTTTTCCTATAATGGTAGGTTGATCTCTTGTAGGGGAAGCGCAGGATTCATGAAAACAACTCAGAATGTCAAGTTACAATGAAATCTTCATTTTGTGTTAGTTTGTCATGATTTCTTCACGAAAACACGTTTTCCTATAATGGTAGGTGGAACTCTTGTAGGGGAAGCGCAGGATTCATGAAAACAACTCAGAATGTCAAGTTATAATGAAATCTTCATTTTGTGTTAGTTTGTCATGATTTCTTCACGAAAACACGTTTTCCTATAATGGTAGGTCGAACTCTTGTAGGGGAAGCGCAGGTTTCATGAAAACAACTCAGAATGTCAAGTTATAATGAAATCTTCATTTTGTGTTAGTTTGTCATGATTTCTTCACGAAAACACGTTTTCCTATAATGGTAGGTCGAACTCTTGTAGGGGAAGCGCAGGTTTCATGAAAACAACTCAGAATGTCAAGTTATAATGAAATCTTCATTTTGTGTTAGTTTGTCATGATTTCTTCACGAAAACACGTTTTCCTATAATGGTAGGTCGAACTCTTGTAGGGGAAGCGCAGGTTTCATGAAAACAACTCAGAATGTCAAGTTATAATGAAATCTTCATTTTGTGTTAGTTTGTCATGATTTCTTCACGAAAACACGTTTTCCTATAATGGTAGGTCGAACTCTTGTAGGGGAAGCGCAGGTTTCATGAAAACAACTCAGAATGTCAAGTTATAATGAAATCTTCATTTTGTGTTAGTTTGTCATGATTTCTTCACGAAAACACGTTTTCCTATAATGGTAGGTGGAACTCTTGTAGGGGAAGCGCAGGTTTCATGAACACAACTCAGAATGTCAAGTTATAATGAAATCTTCATTTTGTGTTAGTTTGTCATGATTTCTTCACGAAAACACGTTTTCCTATAATGGTAGGGTGAACTCTTGTAGGGGAAGCGCAGGTTTCATGAAAACAACTCAGAATGTCAAGTTATAATGAAATCTTCATTTTGTGTTAGTTTGTCATGATTTCTTCACGAAAACACGTTTTCCTATAATGGTAGGGTGAACTCTTGTAGGGGAAGCGCAGGTTTCATGAAAACAACTCAGAATGTCAAGTTATAATGAAATCTTCATTTTGTGTTAGTTTGTCATGATTTCTTCACGAAAACACGTTTTCCTATAATGGTAGGTCGAACTCTTGTAGGGGAAGCGCAGGTTTCATGAAAACAACTCAGAATGTCAAGTTATAATGAAATCTTCATTTTGTGTTAGTTTGTCATGATTTCTTCACGAAAAGACGTTTTCCTATAATGGTAGGTCGAACTCTTGTAGGGGAAGCGCAGGTTTCATGAAAACAACTCAGAATGTCAAGTTATAATGAAATCTTCATTTTGTGTTAGTTTGTCATGATTTCTTCACGAAAACACGTTTTCCTATAATGGTAGGTCGAACTCTTGTAGGGGAAGCGCAGGTTTCATGAAAACAACTCAGAATGTCAAGTTATAATGAAATCTTCATTTTGTGTTAGTTTGTCATGATTTCTTCACGAAAACACGTTTTCCTATAATGGTAGGTCGAACTCTTGTAGGGGAAGCGCAGGTTTCATGAAAACAACTCAGAATGTCAAGTTATAATTAAATCTTCATTTTGTGTTAGTTTGTCATGATTTCTTCGCGAAAACACGTTTTCCTATAATGGTAGGTTGATCTCTTGTAGGGGAAGCGCAGGATTCATGAAAACAACTCAGAATGTCAAGTTACAATGAAATCTTCATTTTGTGTTAGTTTGTCATGATTTCTTCACGAAAACACGTTTTCCTATAATGGTAGGTCGAACTCTTGTAGGGGAAGCGCAGGATTCATGAAAACAACTCAGAATGTCAAGTTACAATGAAATCTTCATTTTGTGTTAGTTTGTCATGATTTCTTCACGAAAACACGTTTTCCTATAATGGTAGGTGGAACTCTTGTAGGGGAAGCGCAGGATTCATGAAAACAACTCAGAATGTCAAGTTATAATGAAATCTTCATTTTGTGTTAGTTTGTCATGATTTCTTCACGAAAACACGTTTTCCTATAATGGTAGGTCGATCTCTTGTAGGGGAAGCGCAGGTTTCATGAAAACAACTCAGAATGTCAAGTTATAATGAAATCTTCATTTTGTGTTAGTTTGTCATGATTTCTTCACGAAAAACACGTTTTCCTATAATGGTTGGTCGAACTCTTGTAGGGGAAGCGCAGGTTTCATGAAAACAACTCAGAATGTCAAGTTATAATGAAATCTTCATTTTGTGTTAGTTTGTCATGATTTCTTCACGAAAACACGTTTTCCTATAATGGTAGGTTGAACTCTTGTAGGGGAAACGCAGGATTCATGAAAACAACTCAGAATGTCAAGTTATAATGAAATCTTCATTTTGTGTTAGTTTGTCATGATTTCTTCACGAAAACACGTTTTCCTATAATGGTAGGTTGAACTCTTGTAGGGGAAGCGCAGGATTCATGAAAACAACTCAGAATGTCAAGTTATAATGAAATCTTCATTTTGTGTTAGTTTGTCATGATTTCTTCACGAAAACACGTTTTCCTATAATGGTAGGTTGAACTCTTGTAGGGGAAGCGCAGGTTTCATGAAAACAACTCAGAATGTCAAGTTATAATGAAATCTTCATTTTGTGTTAGTTTGTCATGATTTCTTCACGAAAACACGTTTTCCTATAATGGTAGGTTGAACTCTTGTAGGGGAAGCGCAGGATTCATGAAAACAACTCAGAATGTCAAGTTATAATGAAATCTTCATTTTGTGTTAGTTTGTCATGATTTCTTCACGAAAACACGTTTTCCTATAATGGTAGGTTGAACTCTTGTAGGGGAAGCGCAGGTTTCATGAAAACAACTCAGAATGTCAAGTTATAATGAAATCTTCATTTTGTGTTAGTTTGTCATGATTTCTTCACGAAAACACGTTTTCCTATAATGGTAGGTTGAACTCTTGTAGGGGAAGCGCAGGTTTCATGAAAACAACTCAGAATGTCAAGTTATAATGAAATCTTCATTTTGTGTTAGTTTGTCATGATTTCTTCACGAAAACACGTTTTCCTATAATGGTAGGTTGATCTCTTGTAGGGGAAGCGCAGGTTTCATGAAAACAACTCAGAATGTCAAGTTATAATGAAATCTTCATTTTGTGTTAGTTTGTCATGATTTCTTCACGAAAACACGTTTTCCTATAATAGTAGATCGAACTCTTGTAGGGGAAGCGCAGGTTTCATGAAAACAACTCAGAATGTCAAGTTATAATGAAATCTTCATTTTGTGTTAGTTTGTCATGATTTCTTCACGAAAACACGTTTTCCTATAATGGTAGATCGAACTCTTGTAGGGGAAGCGCAGGTTTCATGAAAACAACTCAGAATGTCAAGTTATAATGAAATCTTCATTTTGTGTTAGTTTGTCATGATTTCTTCACGAAAACACGTTTTCCTATAATGGTAGATCGAACTCTTGTAGGGGAAGCGCAGGTTTCATGAAAACAACTCAGAATGTCAAGTTATAATGAAATCTTCATTTTGTGTTAGTTTGTCATGATTTCTTCACGAAAACACTTTTCCTATAATGGTAGGTTGAACTCTTGTAGGGGAAGCGCAGGTTTCATGAAAACAACTCAGAATGTCAAGTTATAATGAAATCTTCATTTTGTGTTAGTTTGTCATGATTTCTTCACGAAAACACGTTTTCCTATAATGGTAGGTCGAACTCTTGTAGGGGAAGCGCAGGTTTCAGGAAAACAACTCAGAATGTCAAGTTATAATGAAATCTTCATTTTGTGTTAGTTTGTCATGATTTCTTCACGAAAACACGTTTTCCTATAATGGTAGGTGGAACTCTTGTAGGGGAAGCGCAGGATTCATGAAAACAACTCAGAATGTCAAGTTATAATGAAATCTTCATTTTGTGTTAGTTTGTCATGATTTCTTCACGAAAACACGTTTTCCTATTATGGTAGGTTGAACTCTTGTAGGGAAAGCGCAGGTTTCATGAAAACAACTCAGAATGTCAAGTTATAATGAAATCTTCATTTTGTGTTAGTTTGTCATGATTTCTTCACGAAAACACGTTTTCCTATTATGGTAGGTTGAACTCTTGTAGGGAAAGCGCAGGTTTCATGAAAACAACTCAGAATGTCAAGTTATAATGAAATCTTCATTTTGTGTTAGTTTGTCATGATTTCTTCACGAAAACACGTTTTCCTATAATGGTAGATCGAACTCTTGTAGGGGAAGCGCAGGTTTCATGAAAACAACTCAGAATGTCAAGTTATAATGAAATCTTCATTTTGTGTTAGTTTGTCATGATTTCTTCACGAAAACACGTTTTCCTATAATGGTAGGTCGAACTCTTGTAGGGGAAGCGCAGGTTTCATGAAAACAACTCAGAATGTCAAGTTATAATGAAATCTTCATTTTGTGTTAGTTTGTCATGATTTCTTCACGAAACCACGTTTTCCTATAATGGTAGGTTGAACTCTTGTAGGGGAAGCGCAGGTTTCATGAAAACAACTCAGAATGTCAAGTTATAATGAAATCTTCATTTTGTGTTAGTTTGTCATGATTTCTTCACGAAAACACGTTTTCCTATAATGGTAGGTTGAACTCTTGTAGGGGAAGCGCAGGTTTCATGAAAACAACTCAGAATGTCAAGTTATAATGAAATCTTCATTTTGTGTTAGTTTGTCATGATTTCTTCACGAAAACACGTTTTCCTATAATGGTAGGTTGAACTCTTGTAGGGGAAGCGCAGGTTTCATGAAAACAACTCAGAATGTCAAATTATAATGAAATCTTCATTTTGTGTTAGTTTGTCATGATTTCTTCGCGAAAACACGTTTTCCTATAATGGTAGGTTGAACTCTTGTAGGGGAAGCGCAGGTTTCATGAAAACAACTCAGAATGTCAAGTTATAATGAAATCTTCATTTTGTGTTAGTTTGTCATGATTTCTTCGCGAAAACACGTTTTCCTATAATGGTAGGTCGAACTCTTGTAGGGAAAGCGCAGGTTTCATGAAAACAACTCAGAATGTCAAGTTATAATGAAATCTTCATTTTGTGTTAGTTTGTCATGATTTCTTCACGAAAACACGTTTTCCTATAATGGTAGGTCGAACTCTTGTAGGGGAAGCGCAGGTTTCATGAAAACAACTCAGAATGTCAAGTTATAATGAAATCTTCATTTTGTGTTAGTTTGTCATGATTTCTTCACGAAAACACGTTTTCCTATAATGGTAGGTTGATCTCTTGTAGGGGAAGCGCAGGTTTCATGAAAACAACTCAGAATGTCAAGTTATAATGAAATCTTCATTTTCTGTTAGTTTGTCATGATTTCTTCACGAAAACACGTTTTCCTATAATGGTAGATCGATCTCTTGTAGGGGAAGCGCAGGTTTCATGAAAACAACTCAGAATGTCAAGTTATAATGAAATCTTCATTTTGTGTTAGTTTGTCATGATTTCTTCACGAAAACACGTTTTCCTATAATGGTAGGTCGAACTCTTGTAGGGGAAGCGCAGGTTTCATGAAAACAACTCAGAATGTCAAGTTATAATGAAATCTTCATTTTGTGTTAGTTTGTCATGATTTCTTCACGAAACCACGTTTTCCTATAATGGTAGGTTGAACTCTTGTAGGGGAAGCGCAGGTTTCATGAAAACAACTCAGAATGTCAAGTTATAATGAAATCTTCATTTTGTGTTAGTTTGTCATGATTTCTTCACGAAAACACGTTTTCCTATAATGGTAGGTTGAACTCTTGTAGGGGAAGCGCAGGTTTCATGAAAACAACTCAGAATGTCAAGTTATAATGAAATCTTCATTTTGTGTTAGTTTGTCATGATTTCTTCGCGAAAACACGTTTTCCTATAATGGTAGGTTGAACTCTTGTAGGGGAAGCGCAGGTTTCATGAAAACAACTCAGAATGTCAAGTTATAATGAAATCTTCATTTTGTGTTAGTTTGTCATGATTTCTTCGCGAAAACACGTTTTCCTATAATGGTAGGTTGAACTCTTGTAGGGGAAGCGCATGTTTCATGAAAACAACTCAGAATGTCAAGTTATAATGAAATCTTCATTTTGTGTTAGTTTGTCATGATTTCTTCACGAAAACACGTTTTCCTATAATGGTAGGTTGAACTCTTGTAGGGGAAGCGCAGGTTTCATGAAAACAACTCAGAATGTCAAGTTATAATGAAATCTTCATTTTGTGTTAGTTTGTCATGATTTCTTCACGAAAACACGTTTTCCTATAATGGTAGGTTGAACTCTTGTAGGGGAAGCGCAGGATTCATGAAAACAACTCAGAATGTCAAGTTATAATGAAATCTTCATATTGTGTTAGTTTGTCATGATTTCTTCACGAAAACACGTTTTTCTATAATGGTAGGTTGAACTCTTGTAGGGGAAGCGCAGGATTCATGAAAACAACTCAGAATGTCAAGTTATAATGAAATCTTCATATTGTGTTAGTTTGTCATGATTTCTTCACGAAAACACGTTTTCCTATAATGGTAGGTCGAACTCTTGTAGGGGAAGCGCAGGTTTCATGAAAACAACTCAGAATGTCAAGTTATAATGAAATCTTCATATTGTGTTAGTTTGTCATGATTTCTTCACGAAAACACGTTTTCCTATAATGGTAGGTCGAACTCTTGTAGGGGAAGCGCAGGTTTCATGAAAACAACTCAGAATGTCAAGTTATAATGAAATCTTCATTTTGTGTTAGTTTGTCATGATTTCTTCACGAAAACACGTTTTCCTATAATGGTTGGTCGAACTCTTGTAGGGGAAGCGCAGGTTTCATGAAAACAACTCAGAATGTCAAGTTATAATGAAATCTTCATTTTGTGTTAGTTTGTCATGATTTCTTCACGAAAACACGTTTTCCTATAATGGTAGGTCGAACTCTTGTAGGGGAAGCGCAGGATTCATGAAAACAACTCAGAATGTCAAGTTATAATGAAATCTTCATTTTGTGTTAGTTTGTCATGATTTCTTCACGAAAACACGTTTTCCTATAATGGTAGGTCGAACTCTTGTAGGGGAAGCGCAGGTTTCATGAAAACAACTCAGAATGTCAAGTTATAATGAAATCTTCATTTTGTGTTAGTTTGTCATGATTTCTTCACGAAAACACGTTTTCCTATAATGGTAGGTCGAACTCTTGTAGGGGAAGCGCAGGTTTCATGAAAACAACTCAGAATGTCAAGTTATAATGAAATCTTCATTTTGTGTTAGTTTGTCATGATTTCTTCACGAAAACACGTTTTCCTATAATGGTAGGTTGAACTCTTGTAGGGGAAGCGCAGGTTTCATGAAAACAACTCAGAATGTCAAGTTATAATGAAATCTTCATTTTGTGTTAGTTTGTCATGATTTCTTCACGAAAACACGTTTTCCTATAATGGTAGGTCGAACTCTTGTAGGGGAAGCGCAGGTTTCATGAAAACAACTCAGAATGTCAAGTTATAATGAAATCTTCATTTTGTGTTAGTTTGTCATGATTTCTTCACGAAAACACGTTTTCCTATAATGGTAGGTCGAACTCTTATAGGGGAAGCGCAGGTTTCATGAAAACAACTCAGAATGTCAAGTTATAATGAAATCTTCATTTTGTGTTAGTTTGTCATGATTTCTTCACGAAAACACGTTTTCCTATAATGGTAGGTCGAACTCTTGTAGGGGAAGCGCAGGTTTCATGAAAACAACTCAGAATGTCAAGTTATAATGAAATCTTCATTTTGTGTTAGTTTGTCATGATTTCTTCACGAAAACACGTTTTCCTATAATGGTAGGTGGAACTCTTGTAGGGGAAGCGCAGGTTTCATGAAAACAACTCAGAATGTCAAGTTATAATGAAATCTTCATTTTGTGTTAGTTTGTCATGATTTCTTCACGAAAACACGTTTTCCTATAATGGTAGGTGGAACTCTTGTAGGGGAAGCGCAGGTTTCATGAAAACAACTCAGAATGTCAAGTTATAATGAAATCTTCATTTTGTGTTAGTTTGTCATGATTTCTTCACGAAAACACGTTTTCCTATAATGGTAGGTCGAACTCTTATAGGGGAAGCGCAGGTTTCATGAAAACAACTCAGAATGTCAAGTTATAATGAAATCTTCATTTTGTGTTAGTTTGTCATGATTTCTTCACGAAAACACATTTTCCTATAATGGTAGGTCGAACTCTTGTAGGGGAAGCGCAGGTTTCAGGAAAACAACTCAGAATGTCAAGTTATAATGAAATCTTCATTTTGTGTTAGTTTGTCATGATTTCTTCACGAAAACACGTTTTCCTATAATGGTAGGTGGAACTCTTGTAGGGGAAGCGCAGGATTCATGAAAACAACTCAGAATGTCAAGTTATAATGAAATCTTCATTTTGTGTTAGTTTGTCATGATTTCTTCACGAAAACACGTTTTCCTATTATGGTAGGTTGAACTCTTGTAGGGAAAGCGCAGGTTTCATGAAAACAACTCAGAATGTCAAGTTATAATGAAATCTTCATTTTGTGTTAGTTTGTCATGATTTCTTCACGAAAACACGTTTTCCTATAATGGTAGGTTGAACTCTTGTAGGGAAAGCGCAGGTTTCATGAAAACAACTCAGAATGTCAAGTTATAATGAAATCTTCATTTTGTGTTAGTTTGTCATGATTTCTTCACGAAAACACGTTTTCCTATAATGGTAGGTTGAACTCTTGTAGGGAAAGCGCCGGTTTCATGAAAACAACTCAGAATGTCAAGTTATAATGAAATCTTCATTTTGTGTTAGTTTGTCATGATTTCTTCACGAAAACACGTTTTCCTATAATGGTAGGTCGAACTCTTGTAGGGGAAGCGCAGGATTCATGAAAACAACTCAGAATGTCAAGTTATAACGAAATCTTCATTTTGTGTTAGTTTGTCATGATTTCTTCACGAAAACACGTTTTCCTATAATGGTAGGTTGAACTCTTGTAGGGGAAGCGCAGGTTTCATGAAAACAACTCAGAATGTCAAGTTATAATGAAATCTTCATTTTGTGTTAGTTTGTCATGATTTCTTCACGAAAACACGTTTTCCTATAATGGTAGATCGAACTCTTGTAGGGGAAGCGCAGGTTTCATGAAAACAACTCAGAATGTCAAGTTATAATGAAATCTTCATTTTGTGTTAGTTTGTCATGATTTCTTCACGAAACCACGTTTTCCTATAATGGTAGGTCGAACTCTTGTAGGGGAAGCGCAGGTTTCATGAAAACAACTCAGAATGTCAAGTTATAATGAAATCTTCATTTTGTGTTAGTTTGTCATGATTTCTTCACGAAAACACGTTTTCCTATAATGGTAGGTTGAACTCTTGTAGGGGAAGCGCAGGTTTCATGAAAACAACTCAGAATGTCAAGTTATAATGAAATCTTCATTTTGTGTTAGTTTGTCATGATTTCTTCACGAAAACACGTTTTCCTATAATGGTAGGTCGAACTCTTGTAGGGGAAGCGCAGGTTTCATGAAAACAACTCAGAATGTCAAGTTATAATGAAATCTTCATTTTGTGTTAGTTTGTCATGATTTCTTCGCGAAAACACGTTTTCCTATAATGGTAGGTCGAACTCTTGTAGGGAAAGCGCAGGTTTCATGAAAACAACTCAGAATGTCAAGTTATAATGAAATCTTCATTTTGTGTTAGTTTGTCATGATTTCTTCGCGAAAACACGTTTTCCTATAATGGTAGGTTGAACTCTTGTAGGGAAAGCGCAGGTTTCATGAAAACAACTCAGAATGTCAAGTTATAATGAAATCTTCATTTTGTGTTAGTTTGTCATGATTTCTTCACGAAAACACGTTTTCCTATAATGGTAGGTCGAACTCTTGTAGGGGAAGCGCAGGTTTCATGAAAACAACTCAGAATGTCAAGTTATAATGAAATCTTCATTTTGTGTTAGTTTGTCATGATTTCTTCACGAAAACACGTTTTCCTATAATGGTAGGTCGAACTCTTGTAGGGGAAGCGCAGGATTCATGAAAACAACTCAGAATGTCAAGTTATAATGAAATCTTCATTTTGTGTTAGTTTGTCATGATTTCTTCACGAAAACACGTTTTCCTATAATGGTAGGTCGAACTCTTGTAGGGGAAGCGCAGGATTCATGAAAACAACTCAGAATGTCAAGTTATAATGAAATCTTCATTTTGTGTTAGTTTGTCATGATTTCTTCACGAAAACACGTTTTCCTATAATGGTCGGTCGAACTCTTGTAGGGGAAGCGCAGGTTTCATGAAAACAACTCAGAATGTCAAGTTATAATGAAATCTTCATTTTGTGTTAGTTTGTCATGATTTCTTCACGAAAACACGTTTTCCTATAATGGTAGGTGGAACTCTTGTAGGGGAAGCGCAGGTTTCATGAAAACAACTCAGAATGTCAAGTTATAATGAAATCTTCATTTTGTGTTAGTTTGTCATGATTTCTTCACGAAAACACGTTTTCCTATAATGGTAGGTGGAACTCTTGTAGGGGAAGCGCAGGTTTCATGAAAACAACTCAGAATGTCAAGTTATAATGAAATCTTCATTTTGTGTTAGTTTGTCATGATTTCTTCACGAAAACACGTTTTCCTATAATGGTAGGTCGAACTCTTATAGGGGAAGCGCAGGTTTCATGAAAACAACTCAGAATGTCAAGTTATAATGAAATCTTCATTTTGTGTTAGTTTGTCATGATTTCTTCACGAAAACACATTTTCCTATAATGGTAGGTCGAACTCTTGTAGGGGAAGCGCAGGTTTCAGGAAAACAACTCAGAATGTCAAGTTATAATGAAATCTTCATTTTGTGTTAGTTTGTCATGATTTCTTCACGAAAACACGTTTTCCTATAATGGTAGGTGGAACTCTTGTAGGGGAAGCGCAGGATTCATGAAAACAACTCAGAATGTCAAGTTATAATGAAATCTTCATTTTGTGTTAGTTTGTCATGATTTCTTCACGAAAACACGTTTTCCTATTATGGTAGGTTGAACTCTTGTAGGGAAAGCGCAGGTTTCATGAAAACAACTCAGAATGTCAAGTTATAATGAAATCTTCATTTTGTGTTAGTTTGTCATGATTTCTTCACGAAAACACGTTTTCCTATAATGGTAGGTTGAACTCTTGTAGGGAAAGCGCAGGTTTCATGAAAACAACTCAGAATGTCAAGTTATAATGAAATCTTCATTTTGTGTTAGTTTGTCATGATTTCTTCACGAAAACACGTTTTCCTATAATGGTAGGTCGAACTCTTGTAGGGGAAGCGCAGGTTTCATGAAAACAACTCAGAATGTCAAGTTACAATGAAATCTTCATTTTGTGTTAGTTTGTCATGATTTCTTCACGAAAACACGTTTTCCTATAATGGTAGGTTGAACTCTTGTAGGGGAAGCGCAGGTTTCATGAAAACAACTCAGAATGTCAAGTTATAATGAAATCTTCATTTTGTGTTAGTTTGTCATGATTTCTTCACTAAAACACATTTTCCTATAATGTTACGTCGAACTCTTATAGGGGAAGCGCAGGTTTCATGAAATGAACTCAGAATGTCAAGTTATAATGAAATCTTCATTTTGTGTTAGTTTGTCATGATTTCTTCACGAAAACACGTTTTCCTATAATGTTACGTCGAACTCTTATAGGGGAAGCGCAGGTTTCATGAAATAAACTCAGAATGTCAAGTTATAATGAAATCTTCATTTTGTGTTAGTTTGTCATGATTTCTTCACGAAAACACGTTTTCCTATAATGTTACGTCGAACTCTTATAGGGGAAGCGCAGGTTTCATGAAATAAACTCAGAATGTCAAGTTATAATGAAATCTTCATTTTGTGTTAGTTTGTCATGATTTCTTCACGAAAACACGTTTTCCTATAATGGTAGGTTGAACTCTTGTAGGGGAAGCGCAGGTTTCATGAAAACAACTCAGAATGTCAAGTTATAATGAAATCTTCATTTTGTGTTAGTTTGTCATGATTTCTTCACGAAAACACGTTTTCCTATAATGGTAGGTTGAACTCTTGTAGGGGAAGCGCAGGTTTCATGAAAACAACTCAGAATGTCAAGTTATAATGAAATCTTCATTTTGTGTTAGTTTGTCATGATTTCTTCACGAAAACACGTTTTCCTATAATGGTAGGTTGATCTCTTGTAGGGGAAGCGCAGGTTTCATGAAAACAACTCAGAATGTCAAGTTATAATGAAATCTTCATTTTGTGTTAGTTTGTCATGATTTCTTCACGAAAACACGTTTTCCTATAATAGTAGATCGAACTCTTGTAGGGGAAGCGCAGGTTTCATGAAAACAACTCAGAATGTCAAGTTATAATGAAATCTTCATTTTGTGTTAGTTTGTCATGATTTCTTCACGAAAACACGTTTTCCTATAATGGTAGATCGAACTCTTGTAGGGGAAGCGCAGGTTTCATGAAAACAACTCAGAATGTCAAGTTATAATGAAATCTTCATTTTGTGTTAGTTTGTCATGATTTCTTCACGAAAACACGTTTTCCTATAATGGTAGATCGAACTCTTGTAGGGGAAGCGCAGGTTTCATGAAAACAACTCAGAATGTCAAGTTATAATGAAATCTTCATTTTGTGTTAGTTTGTCATGATTTCTTCACGAAAACACGTTTTCCTATAATGGTAGGTTGAACTCTTGTAGGGGAAGCGCAGGTTTCATGAAAACAACTCAGAATGTCAAGTTATAATGAAATCTTCATTTTGTGTTAGTTTGTCATGATTTCTTCACGAAAACACGTTTTCCTATAATGTTACGTCGAACTCTTATAGGGGAAGCGCAGGTTTCATGAAATAAACTCAGAATGTCAAGTTATAATGAAATCTTCATTTTGTGTTAGTTTGTCATGATTTCTTCACGAAAACACGTTTTCCTATAATGTTACGTCGAACTCTTATAGGGGAAGCGCAGGTTTCATGAAATAAACTCAGAATGTCAAGTTATAATGAAATCTTCATTTTGTGTTAGTTTGTCATGATTTCTTCACGAAAACACGTTTTCCTATAATGGTAGGTTGAACTCTTGTAGGGGAAGCGCAGGTTTCATGAAAACAACTCAGAATGTCAAGTTATAATGAAATCTTCATTTTGTGTTAGTTTGTCATGATTTCTTCACGAAAACACGTTTTCCTATAATGGTAGGTTGAACTCTTGTAGGGGAAGCGCAGGTTTCATGAAAACAACTCAGAATGTCAAGTTATAATGAAATCTTCATTTTGTGTTAGTTTGTCATGATTTCTTCACGAAAACACGTTTTCCTATAATGGTAGGTTGATCTCTTGTAGGGGAAGCGCAGGTTTCATGAAAACAACTCAGAATGTCAAGTTATAATGAAATCTTCATTTTGTGTTAGTTTGTCATGATTTCTTCACGAAAACACGTTTTCCTATAATAGTAGATCGAACTCTTGTAGGGGAAGCGCAGGTTTCATGAAAACAACTCAGAATGTCAAGTTATAATGAAATCTTCATTTTGTGTTAGTTTGTCATGATTTCTTCACGAAAACACGTTTTCCTATAATGGTAGATCGAACTCTTGTAGGGGAAGCGCAGGTTTCATGAAAACAACTCAGAATGTCAAGTTATAATGAAATCTTCATTTTGTGTTAGTTTGTCATGATTTCTTCACGAAAACACGTTTTCCTATAATGGTAGATCGAACTCTTGTAGGGGAAGCGCAGGTTTCATGAAAACAACTCAGAATGTCAAGTTATAATGAAATCTTCATTTTGTGTTAGTTTGTCATGATTTCTTCACGAAAACACGTTTTCCTATAATGGTAGGTTGAACTCTTGTAGGGGAAGCGCAGGTTTCATGAAAACAACTCAGAATGTCAAGTTATAATGAAATCTTCATTTTGTGTTAGTTTGTCATGATTTCTTCACGAAAACACGTTTTCCTATAATGGTAGGTCGAACTCTTGTAGGGGAAGCGCAGGTTTCAGGAAAACAACTCAGAATGTCAAGTTATAATGAAATCTTCATTTTGTGTTAGTTTGTCATGATTTCTTCACGAAAACACGTTTTCCTATAATGGTAGGTGGAACTCTTGTAGGGGAAGCGCAGGATTCATGAAAACAACTCAGAATGTCAAGTTATAATGAAATCTTCATTTTGTGTTAGTTTGTCATGATTTCTTCACGAAAACACGTTTTCCTATTATGGTAGGTTGAACTCTTGTAGGGAAAGCGCAGGTTTCATGAAAACAACTCAGAATGTCAAGTTATAATGAAATCTTCATTTTGTGTTAGTTTGTCATGATTTCTTCACGAAAACACGTTTTCCTATTATGGTAGGTTGAACTCTTGTAGGGAAAGCGCAGGTTTCATGAAAACAACTCAGAATGTCAAGTTATAATGAAATCTTCATTTTGTGTTAGTTTGTCATGATTTCTTCACGAAAACACGTTTTCCTATAATGGTAGATCGAACTCTTGTAGGGGAAGCGCAGGTTTCATGAAAACAACTCAGAATGTCAAGTTATAATGAAATCTTCATTTTGTGTTAGTTTGTCATGATTTCTTCACGAAAACACGTTTTCCTATAATGGTAGGTCGAACTCTTGTAGGGGAAGCGCAGGTTTCATGAAAACAACTCAGAATGTCAAGTTATAATGAAATCTTCATTTTGTGTTAGTTTGTCATGATTTCTTCACGAAACCACGTTTTCCTATAATGGTAGGTTGAACTCTTGTAGGGGAAGCGCAGGTTTCATGAAAACAACTCAGAATGTCAAGTTATAATGAAATCTTCATTTTGTGTTAGTTTGTCATGATTTCTTCACGAAAACACGTTTTCCTATAATGGTAGGTTGAACTCTTGTAGGGGAAGCGCAGGTTTCATGAAAACAACTCAGAATGTCAAGTTATAATGAAATCTTCATTTTGTGTTAGTTTGTCATGATTTCTTCACGAAAACACGTTTTCCTATAATGGTAGGTTGAACTCTTGTAGGGGAAGCGCAGGTTTCATGAAAACAACTCAGAATGTCAAGTTATAATGAAATCTTCATTTTGTGTTAGTTTGTCATGATTTCTTCGCGAAAACACGTTTTCCTATAATGGTAGGTTGAACTCTTGTAGGGGAAGCGCAGGTTTCATGAAAACAACTCAGAATGTCAAGTTATAATGAAATCTTCATTTTGTGTTAGTTTGTCATGATTTCTTCGCGAAAACACGTTTTCCTATAATGGTAGGTTGAACTCTTGTAGGGAAAGCGCAGGTTTCATGAAAACAACTCAGAATGTCAAGTTATAATGAAATCTTCATTTTGTGTTAGTTTGTCATGATTTCTTCACGAAAACACGTTTTCCTATAATGGTAGGTCGAACTCTTGTAGGGGAAGCGCAGGTTTCATGAAAACAACTCAGAATGTCAAGTTATAATGAAATCTTCATTTTGTGTTAGTTTGTCATGATTTCTTCACGAAAACACGTTTTCCTATAATGGTAGGTTGATCTCTTGTAGGGGAAGCGCAGGTTTCATGAAAACAACTCAGAATGTCAAGTTATAATGAAATCTTCATTTTCTGTTAGTTTGTCATGATTTCTTCACGAAAACACGTTTTCCTATAATGGTAGATCGATCTCTTGTAGGGGAAGCGCAGGTTTCATGAAAACAACTCAGAATGTCAAGTTATAATGAAATCTTCATTTTGTGTTAGTTTGTCATGATTTCTTCACGAAAACACGTTTTCCTATAATGGTAGGTCGAACTCTTGTAGGGGAAGCGCAGGTTTCATGAAAACAACTCAGAATGTCAAGTTATAATGAAATCTTCATTTTGTGTTAGTTTGTCATGATTTCTTCACGAAACCACGTTTTCCTATAATGGTAGGTTGAACTCTTGTAGGGGAAGCGCAGGTTTCATGAAAACAACTCAGAATGTCAAGTTATAATGAAATCTTCATTTTGTGTTAGTTTGTCATGATTTCTTCACGAAAACACGTTTTCCTATAATGGTAGGTTGAACTCTTGTAGGGGAAGCGCAGGTTTCATGAAAACAACTCAGAATGTCAAGTTATAATGAAATCTTCATTTTGTGTTAGTTTGTCATGATTTCTTCGCGAAAACACGTTTTCCTATAATGGTAGGTTGAACTCTTGTAGGGGAAGCGCAGGTTTCATGAAAACAACTCAGAATGTCAAGTTATAATGAAATCTTCATTTTGTGTTAGTTTGTCATGATTTCTTCGCGAAAACACGTTTTCCTATAATGGTAGGTTGAACTCTTGTAGGGGAAGCGCAGGTTTCATGAAAACAACTCAGAATGTCAAGTTATAATGAAATCTTCATTTTGTGTTAGTTTGTCATGATTTCTTCACGAAAACACGTTTTCCTATAATGGTAGGTTGAACTCTTGTAGGGGAAGCGCAGGTTTCATGAAAACAACTCAGAATGTCAAGTTATAATGAAATCTTCATTTTGTGTTAGTTTGTCATGATTTCTTCACGAAAACACGTTTTCCTATAATGGTAGGTTGAACTCTTGTAGGGGAAGCGCAGGATTCATGAAAACAACTCAGAATGTCAAGTTATAATGAAATCTTCATATTGTGTTAGTTTGTCATGATTTCTTCACGAAAACACGTTTTTCTATAATGGTAGGTTGAACTCTTGTAGGGGAAGCGCAGGATTCATGAAAACAACTCAGAATGTCAAGTTATAATGAAATCTTCATATTGTGTTAGTTTGTCATGATTTCTTCACGAAAACACGTTTTCCTATAATGGTAGGTCGAACTCTTGTAGGGGAAGCGCAGGTTTCATGAAAACAACTCAGAATGTCAAGTTATAATGAAATCTTCATATTGTGTTAGTTTGTCATGATTTCTTCACGAAAACACGTTTTCCTATAATGGTAGGTCGAACTCTTGTAGGGGAAGCGCAGGTTTCATGAAAACAACTCAGAATGTCAAGTTATAATGAAATCTTCATTTTGTGTTAGTTTGTCATGATTTCTTCACGAAAACACGTTTTCCTATAATGGTAGGTCGAACTCTTGTAGGGGAAGCGCAGGTTTCATGAAAACAACTCAGAATGTCAAGTTATAATGAAATCTTCATTTTGTGTTAGTTTGTCATGATTTCTTCACGAAAACACGTTTTCCTATAATGGTAGGTCGAACTCTTGTAGGGGAAGCGCAGGATTCATGAAAACAACTCAGAATGTCAAGTTATAATGAAATCTTCATTTTGTGTTAGTTTGTCATGATTTCTTCACGAAAACACGTTTTCCTATAATGGTAGGTCGAACTCTTGTAGGGGAAGCGCAGGTTTCATGAAAACAACTCAGAATGTCAAGTTATAATGAAATCTTCATTTTGTGTTAGTTTGTCATGATTTCTTCACGAAAACACGTTTTCCTATAATGGTAGGTCGAACTCTTGTAGGGGAAGCGCAGGTTTCATGAAAACAACTCAGAATGTCAAGTTATAATGAAATCTTCATTTTGTGTTAGTTTGTCATGATTTCTTCACGAAAACACGTTTTCCTATAATGGTAGGTTGAACTCTTGTAGGGGAAGCGCAGGTTTCATGAAAACAACTCAGAATGTCAAGTTATAATGAAATCTTCATTTTGTGTTAGTTTGTCATGATTTCTTCACGAAAACACGTTTTCCTATAATGGTAGGTCGAACTCTTGTAGGGGAAGCGCAGGTTTCATGAAAACAACTCAGAATGTCAAGTTATAATGAAATCTTCATTTTGTGTTAGTTTGTCATGATTTCTTCACGAAAACACGTTTTCCTATAATGGTAGGTCGAACTCTTATAGGGGAAGCGCAGGTTTCATGAAAACAACTCAGAATGTCAAGTTATAATGAAATCTTCATTTTGTGTTAGTTTGTCATGATTTCTTCACGAAAACACGTTTTCCTATAATGGTAGGTCGAACTCTTGTAGGGGAAGCGCAGGTTTCATGAAAACAACTCAGAATGTCAAGTTATAATGAAATCTTCATTTTGTGTTAGTTTGTCATGATTTCTTCACGAAAACACGTTTTCCTATAATGGTAGGTGGAACTCTTGTAGGGGAAGCGCAGGTTTCATGAAAACAACTCAGAATGTCAAGTTATAATGAAATCTTCATTTTGTGTTAGTTTGTCATGATTTCTTCACGAAAACACGTTTTCCTATAATGGTAGGTGGAACTCTTGTAGGGGAAGCGCAGGTTTCATGAAAACAACTCAGAATGTCAAGTTATAATGAAATCTTCATTTTGTGTTAGTTTGTCATGATTTCTTCACGAAAACACGTTTTCCTATAATGGTAGGTCGAACTCTTATAGGGGAAGCGCAGGTTTCATGAAAACAACTCAGAATGTCAAGTTATAATGAAATCTTCATTTTGTGTTAGTTTGTCATGATTTCTTCACGAAAACACATTTTCCTATAATGGTAGGTCGAACTCTTGTAGGGGAAGCGCAGGTTTCAGGAAAACAACTCAGAATGTCAAGTTATAATGAAATCTTCATTTTGTGTTAGTTTGTCATGATTTCTTCACGAAAACACGTTTTCCTATAATGGTAGGTGGAACTCTTGTAGGGGAAGCGCAGGATTCATGAAAACAACTCAGAATGTCAAGTTATAATGAAATCTTCATTTTGTGTTAGTTTGTCATGATTTCTTCACGAAAACACGTTTTCCTATTATGGTAGGTTGAACTCTTGTAGGGAAAGCGCAGGTTTCATGAAAACAACTCAGAATGTCAAGTTATAATGAAATCTTCATTTTGTGTTAGTTTGTCATGATTTCTTCACGAAAACACGTTTTCCTATAATGGTAGGTTGAACTCTTGTAGGGAAAGCGCAGGTTTCATGAAAACAACTCAGAATGTCAAATTATAATGAAATCTTCATTTTGTGTTAGTTTGTCATGATTTCTTCACGAAAACACGTTTTCCTATAATGGTAGATCGAACTCTTGTAGGGGAAGCGCAGGTTTCATGAAAACAACTCAGAATGTCAAGTTATAATGAAATCTTCATTTTGTGTTAGTTTGTCATGATTTCTTCACGAAAACACGTTTTCCTATAATGGTAGGTTGAACTCTTGTAGGGGAAGCGCAGGTTTCATGAAAACAACTCAGAATGTCAAGTTATAATGAAATCTTCATTTTGTGTTAGTTTGTCATGATTTCTTCACGAAAACACGTTTTCCTATAATGGTAGGTTGAACTCTTGTAGGGGAAGCGCAGGTTTCATGAAAACAACTCAGAATGTCAAGTTATAATGAAATCTTCATTTTGTGTTAGTTTGTCATGATTTCTTCACGAAAACACGTTTTCCTATAATGGTAGGTTGAACTCTTGTAGGGGAAGCGCAGGATTCATGAAAACAACTCAGAATGTCAAGTTATAATGAAATCTTCATATTGTGTTAGTTTGTCATGATTTCTTCACGAAAACACGTTTTTCTATAATGGTAGGTTGAACTCTTGTAGGGGAAGCGCAGGATTCATGAAAACAACTCAGAATGTCAAGTTATAATGAAATCTTCATATTGTGTTAGTTTGTCATGATTTCTTCACGAAAACACGTTTTCCTATAATGGTAGGTCGAACTCTTGTAGGGGAAGCGCAGGTTTCATGAAAACAACTCAGAATGTCAAGTTATAATGAAATCTTCATATTGTGTTAGTTTGTCATGATTTCTTCACGAAAACACGTTTTCCTATAATGGTAGGTCGAACTCTTGTAGGGGAAGCGCAGGTTTCATGAAAACAACTCAGAATGTCAAGTTATAATGAAATCTTCATTTTGTGTTAGTTTGTCATGATTTCTTCACGAAAACACGTTTTCCTATAATGGTAGGTCGAACTCTTGTAGGGGAAGCGCAGGTTTCATGAAAACAACTCAGAATGTCAAGTTATAATGAAATCTTCATTTTGTGTTAGTTTGTCATGATTTCTTCACGAAAACACGTTTTCCTATAATGGTAGGTCGAACTCTTGTAGGGGAAGCGCAGGATTCATGAAAACAACTCAGAATGTCAAGTTATAATGAAATCTTCATTTTGTGTTAGTTTGTCATGATTTCTTCACGAAAACACGTTTTCCTATAATGGTAGGTCGAACTCTTGTAGGGGAAGCGCAGGTTTCATGAAAACAACTCAGAATGTCAAGTTATAATGAAATCTTCATTTTGTGTTAGTTTGTCATGATTTCTTCACGAAAACACGTTTTCCTATAATGGTAGGTCGAACTCTTGTAGGGGAAGCGCAGGTTTCATGAAAACAACTCAGAATGTCAAGTTATAATGAAATCTTCATTTTGTGTTAGTTTGTCATGATTTCTTCACGAAAACACGTTTTCCTATAATGGTAGGTCGAACTCTTGTAGGGGAAGCGCAGGTTTCATGAAAACAACTCAGAATGTCAAGTTATAATGAAATCTTCATTTTGTGTTAGTTTGTCATGATTTCTTCACGAAAACACGTTTTCCTATAATGGTAGGTCGAACTCTTGTAGGGGAAGCGCAGGTTTCATGAAAACAACTCAGAATGTCAAGTTATAATGAAATCTTCATTTTGTGTTAGTTTGTCATGATTTCTTCACGAAAACACGTTTTCCTATAATGGTAGGTCGAACTCTTATAGGGGAAGCGCAGGTTTCATGAAAACAACTCAGAATGTCAAGTTATAATGAAATCTTCATTTTGTGTTAGTTTGTCATGATTTCTTCACGAAAACACGTTTTCCTATAATGGTAGGTCGAACTCTTGTAGGGGAAGCGCAGGTTTCATGAAAACAACTCAGAATGTCAAGTTATAATGAAATCTTCATTTTGTGTTAGTTTGTCATGATTTCTTCACGAAAACACGTTTTCCTATAATGGTAGGTGGAACTCTTGTAGGGGAAGCGCAGGTTTCATGAAAACAACTCAGAATGTCAAGTTATAATGAAATCTTCATTTTGTGTTAGTTTGTCATGATTTCTTCACGAAAACACGTTTTCCTATAATGGTAGGTGGAACTCTTGTAGGGGAAGCGCAGGTTTCATGAAAACAACTCAGAATGTCAAGTTATAATGAAATCTTCATTTTGTGTTAGTTTGTCATGATTTCTTCACGAAAACACGTTTTCCTATAATGGTAGGTCGAACTCTTATAGGGGAAGCGCAGGTTTCATGAAAACAACTCAGAATGTCAAGTTATAATGAAATCTTCATTTTGTGTTAGTTTGTCATGATTTCTTCACGAAAACACATTTTCCTATAATGGTAGGTCGAACTCTTGTAGGGGAAGCGCAGGTTTCAGGAAAACAACTCAGAATGTCAAGTTATAATGAAATCTTCATTTTGTGTTAGTTTGTCATGATTTCTTCACGAAAACACGTTTTCCTATAATGGTAGGTGGAACTCTTGTAGGGGAAGCGCAGGATTCATGAAAACAACTCAGAATGTCAAGTTATAATGAAATCTTCATTTTGTGTTAGTTTGTCATGATTTCTTCACGAAAACACGTTTTCCTATTATGGTAGGTTGAACTCTTGTAGGGAAAGCGCAGGTTTCATGAAAACAACTCAGAATGTCAAGTTATAATGAAATCTTCATTTTGTGTTAGTTTGTCATGATTTCTTCACGAAAACACGTTTTCCTATAATGGTAGGTTGAACTCTTGTAGGGAAAGCGCAGGTTTCATGAAAACAACTCAGAATGTCAAGTTATAATGAAATCTTCATTTTGTGTTAGTTTGTCATGATTTCTTCACGAAAACACGTTTTCCTATAATGGTAGATCGAACTCTTGTAGGGGAAGCGCAGGTTTCATGAAAACAACTCAGAATGTCAAGTTATAATGAAATCTTCATTTTGTGTTAGTTTGTCATGATTTCTTCACGAAAACACGTTTTCCTATAATGGTAGGTTGAACTCTTGTAGGGAAAGCGCCGGTTTCATGAAAACAACTCAGAATGTCAAGTTATAATGAAATCTTCATTTTGTGTTAGTTTGTCATGATTTCTTCACGAAAACACGTTTTCCTATAATGGTAGGTCGAACTCTTGTAGGGGAAGCGCAGGATTCATGAAAACAACTCAGAATGTCAAGTTATAACGAAATCTTCATTTTGTGTTAGTTTGTCATGATTTCTTCACGAAAACACGTTTTCCTATAATGGTAGGTTGAACTCTTGTAGGGGAAGCGCAGGTTTCATGAAAACAACTCAGAATGTCAAGTTATAATGAAATCTTCATTTTGTGTTAGTTTGTCATGATTTCTTCACGAAAACACGTTTTCCTATAATGGTAGATCGAACTCTTGTAGGGGAAGCGCAGGTTTCATGAAAACAACTCAGAATGTCAAGTTATAATGAAATCTTCATTTTGTGTTAGTTTGTCATGATTTCTTCACGAAACCACGTTTTCCTATAATGGTAGGTCGAACTCTTGTAGGGGAAGCGCAGGTTTCATGAAAACAACTCAGAATGTCAAGTTATAATGAAATCTTCATTTTGTGTTAGTTTGTCATGATTTCTTCACGAAAACACGTTTTCCTATAATGGTAGGTTGAACTCTTGTAGGGGAAGCGCAGGTTTCATGAAAACAACTCAGAATGTCAAGTTATAATGAAATCTTCATTTTGTGTTAGTTTGTCATGATTTCTTCACGAAAACACGTTTTCCTATAATGGTAGGTCGAACTCTTGTAGGGGAAGCGCAGGTTTCATGAAAACAACTCAGAATGTCAAGTTATAATGAAATCTTCATTTTGTGTTAGTTTGTCATGATTTCTTCGCGAAAACACGTTTTCCTATAATGGTAGGTCGAACTCTTGTAGGGAAAGCGCAGGTTTCATGAAAACAACTCAGAATGTCAAGTTATAATGAAATCTTCATTTTGTGTTAGTTTGTCATGATTTCTTCACGAAAACACGTTTTCCTATAATGGTAGATCGAACTCTTGTAGGGGAAGCGCAGGTTTCATGAAAACAACTCAGAATGTCAAGTTATAATGAAATCTTCATTTTGTGTTAGTTTGTCATGATTTCTTCACGAAACCACGTTTTCCTATAATGGTAGGTTGAACTCTTGTAGGGGAAGCGCAGGTTTCATGAAAACAACTCAGAATGTCAAGTTATAATGAAATCTTCATTTTGTGTTAGTTTGTCATGATTTCTTCACGAAAACACGTTTTCCTATAATGGTAGGTTGAACTCTTGTAGGGGAAGCGCAGGTTTCATGAAAACAACTCAGAATGTCAAGTTATAATGAAATCTTCATTTTGTGTTAGTTTGTCATGATTTCTTCACGAAAACACGTTTTCCTATAATGGTAGGTTGAACTCTTGTAGGGGAAGCGCAGGTTTCATGAAAACAACTCAGAATGTCAAGTTATAATGAAATCTTCATTTTGTGTTAGTTTGTCATGATTTCTTCGCGAAAACACGTTTTCCTATAATGGTAGGTTGAACTCTTGTAGGGGAAGCGCAGGTTTCATGAAAACAACTCAGAATGTCAAGTTATAATGAAATCTTCATTTTGTGTTAGTTTGTCATGATTTCTTCGCGAAAACACGTTTTCCTATAATGGTAGGTTGAACTCTTGTAGGGAAAGCGCAGGTTTCATGAAAACAACTCAGAATGTCAAGTTATAATGAAATCTTCATTTTGTGTTAGTTTGTCATGATTTCTTCACGAAAACACGTTTTCCTATAATGGTAGGTCGAACTCTTGTAGGGGAAGCGCAGGTTTCATGAAAACAACTCAGAATGTCAAGTTATAATGAAATCTTCATTTTGTGTTAGTTTGTCATGATTTCTTCACGAAAACACGTTTTCCTATAATGGTAGGTTGATCTCTTGTAGGGGAAGCGCAGGTTTCATGAAAACAACTCAGAATGTCAAGTTATAATGAAATCTTCATTTTCTGTTAGTTTGTCATGATTTCTTCACGAAAACACGTTTTCCTATAATGGTAGATCGATCTCTTGTAGGGGAAGCGCAGGTTTCATGAAAACAACTCAGAATGTCAAGTTATAATGAAATCTTCATTTTGTGTTAGTTTGTCATGATTTCTTCACGAAAACACGTTTTCCTATAATGGTAGGTCGAACTCTTGTAGGGGAAGCGCAGGTTTCATGAAAACAACTCAGAATGTCAAGTTATAATGAAATCTTCATTTTGTGTTAGTTTGTCATGATTTCTTCACGAAACCACGTTTTCCTATAATGGTAGGTTGAACTCTTGTAGGGGAAGCGCAGGTTTCATGAAAACAACTCAGAATGTCAAGTTATAATGAAATCTTCATTTTGTGTTAGTTTGTCATGATTTCTTCACGAAAACACGTTTTCCTATAATGGTAGGTTGAACTCTTGTAGGGGAAGCGCAGGTTTCATGAAAACAACTCAGAATGTCAAGTTATAATGAAATCTTCATTTTGTGTTAGTTTGTCATGATTTCTTCGCGAAAACACGTTTTCCTATAATGGTAGGTTGAACTCTTGTAGGGGAAGCGCAGGTTTCATGAAAACAACTCAGAATGTCAAGTTATAATGAAATCTTCATTTTGTGTTAGTTTGTCATGATTTCTTCGCGAAAACACGTTTTCCTATAATGGTAGGTTGAACTCTTGTAGGGGAAGCGCAGGTTTCATGAAAACAACTCAGAATGTCAAGTTATAATGAAATCTTCATTTTGTGTTAGTTTGTCATGATTTCTTCACGAAAACACGTTTTCCTATAATGGTAGGTTGAACTCTTGTAGGGGAAGCGCAGGTTTCATGAAAACAACTCAGAATGTCAAGTTATAATGAAATCTTCATTTTGTGTTAGTTTGTCATGATTTCTTCACGAAAACACGTTTTCCTATAATGGTAGGTTGAACTCTTGTAGGGGAAGCGCAGGATTCATGAAAACAACTCAGAATGTCAAGTTATAATGAAATCTTCATATTGTGTTAGTTTGTCATGATTTCTTCACGAAAACACGTTTTTCTATAATGGTAGGTTGAACTCTTGTAGGGGAAGCGCAGGATTCATGAAAACAACTCAGAATGTCAAGTTATAATGAAATCTTCATATTGTGTTAGTTTGTCATGATTTCTTCACGAAAACACGTTTTCCTATAATGGTAGGTCGAACTCTTGTAGGGGAAGCGCAGGTTTCATGAAAACAACTCAGAATGTCAAGTTATAATGAAATCTTCATATTGTGTTAGTTTGTCATGATTTCTTCACGAAAACACGTTTTCCTATAATGGTAGGTCGAACTCTTGTAGGGGAAGCGCAGGTTTCATGAAAACAACTCAGAATGTCAAGTTATAATGAAATCTTCATTTTGTGTTAGTTTGTCATGATTTCTTCACGAAAACACGTTTTCCTATAATGGTAGGTCGAACTCTTGTAGGGGAAGCGCAGGTTTCATGAAAACAACTCAGAATGTCAAGTTATAATGAAATCTTCATTTTGTGTTAGTTTGTCATGATTTCTTCACGAAAACACGTTTTCCTATAATGGTAGGTCGAACTCTTGTAGGGGAAGCGCAGGATTCATGAAAACAACTCAGAATGTCAAGTTATAATGAAATCTTCATTTTGTGTTAGTTTGTCATGATTTCTTCACGAAAACACGTTTTCCTATAATGGTAGGTCGAACTCTTGTAGGGGAAGCGCAGGTTTCATGAAAACAACTCAGAATGTCAAGTTATAATGAAATCTTCATTTTGTGTTAGTTTGTCATGATTTCTTCACGAAAACACGTTTTCCTATAATGGTAGGTCGAACTCTTGTAGGGGAAGCGCAGGTTTCATGAAAACAACTCAGAATGTCAAGTTATAATGAAATCTTCATTTTGTGTTAGTTTGTCATGATTTCTTCACGAAAACACGTTTTCCTATAATGGTAGGTTGAACTCTTGTAGGGGAAGCGCAGGTTTCATGAAAACAACTCAGAATGTCAAGTTATAATGAAATCTTCATTTTGTGTTAGTTTGTCATGATTTCTTCACGAAAACACGTTTTCCTATAATGGTAGGTCGAACTCTTGTAGGGGAAGCGCAGGTTTCATGAAAACAACTCAGAATGTCAAGTTATAATGAAATCTTCATTTTGTGTTAGTTTGTCATGATTTCTTCACGAAAACACGTTTTCCTATAATGGTAGGTCGAACTCTTATAGGGGAAGCGCAGGTTTCATGAAAACAACTCAGAATGTCAAGTTATAATGAAATCTTCATTTTGTGTTAGTTTGTCATGATTTCTTCACGAAAACACGTTTTTCCTATAATGGTAGGTCGAACTCTTGTAGGGGAAGCGCAGGTTTCATGAAAACAACTCAGAATGTCAAGTTATAATGAAATCTTCATTTTGTGTTAGTTTGTCATGATTTCTTCACGAAAACACGTTTTCCTATAATGGTAGGTGGAACTCTTGTAGGGGAAGCGCAGGTTTCATGAAACAACTCAGAATGTCAAGTTATAATGAAATCTTCATTTTGTGTTAGTTTGTCATGATTTCTTCACGAAAACACGTTTTCCTATAATGGTAGGTGGAACTCTTGTAGGGGAAGCGCAGGTTTCATGAAAACAACTCAGAATGTCAAGTTATAATGAAATCTTCATTTTGTGTTAGTTTGTCATGATTTCTTCACGAAAACACATTTTCCTATAATGGTAGGTCGAACTCTTATAGGGGAAGCGCAGGTTTCAGGAAAACAACTCAGAATGTCAAGTTATAATGAAATCTTCATTTTGTGTTAGTTTGTCATGATTTCTTCACGAAAACACGTTTTCCTATAATGGTAGGTGGAACTCTTGTAGGGGAAGCGCAGGATTCATGAAAACAACTCAGAATGTCAAGTTATAATGAAATCTTCATTTTGTGTTAGTTTGTCATGATTTCTTCACGAAAACACGTTTTCCTATTATGGTAGGTTGAACTCTTGTAGGGAAAGCGCAGGTTTCATGAAAACAACTCAGAATGTCAAGTTATAATGAAATCTTCATTTTGTGTTAGTTTGTCATGATTTCTTCACGAAAACACGTTTTCCTATAATGGTAGGTTGAACTCTTGTAGGGAAAGCGCAGGTTTCATGAAAACAACTCAGAATGTCAAGTTATAATGAAATCTTCATTTTGTGTTAGTTTGTCATGATTTCTTCACGAAAACACGTTTTCCTATAATGGTAGATCGAACTCTTGTAGGGGAAGCGCAGGTTTCATGAAAACAACTCAGAATGTCAAGTTATAATGAAATCTTCATTTTGTGTTAGTTTGTCATGATTTCTTCACGAAAACACGTTTTCCTATAATGGTAGGTTGAACTCTTGTAGGGGAAGCGCAGGTTTCATGAAAACAACTCAGAATGTCAAGTTATAATGAAATCTTCATTTTGTGTTAGTTTGTCATGATTTCTTCACGAAAACACGTTTTCCTATAATGGTAGGTTGAACTCTTGTAGGGGAAGCGCAGGTTTCATGAAAACAACTCAGAATGTCAAGTTATAATGAAATCTTCATTTTGTGTTAGTTTGTCATGATTTCTTCACGAAAACACGTTTTCCTATAATGGTAGGTTGAACTCTTGTAGGGGAAGCGCAGGATTCATGAAAACAACTCAGAATGTCAAGTTATAATGAAATCTTCATATTGTGTTAGTTTGTCATGATTTCTTCACGAAAACACGTTTTTCTATAATGGTAGGTTGAACTCTTGTAGGGGAAGCGCAGGATTCATGAAAACAACTCAGAATGTCAAGTTATAATGAAATCTTCATATTGTGTTAGTTTGTCATGATTTCTTCACGAAAACACGTTTCCTATAATGGTAGGTCGAACTCTTGTAGGGAAGCGCAGGTTTCATGAAAACAACTCAGAATGTCAAGTTATAATGAAATCTTCATATTGTGTTAGTTTGTCATGATTTCTTCACGAAAACACGTTTTCCTATAATGGTAGGTCGAACTCTTGTAGGGGAAGCGCAGGTTTCATGAAAACAACTCAGAATGTCAAGTTATAATGAAATCTTCATTTTGTGTTAGTTTGTCATGATTTCTTCACGAAAACACGTTTTCCTATAATGGTAGGTCGAACTCTTGTAGGGGAAGCGCAGGTTTCATGAAAACAACTCAGAATGTCAAGTTATAATGAAATCTTCATTTTGTGTTAGTTTGTCATGATTTCTTCACGAAAACACGTTTTCCTATAATGGTAGGTCGAACTCTTGTAGGGGAAGCGCAGGATTCATGAAAACAACTCAGAATGTCAAGTTATAATGAAATCTTCATTTTGTGTTAGTTTGTCATGATTTCTTCACGAAAACACGTTTTCCTATAATGGTAGGTCGAACTCTTGTAGGGGAAGCGCAGGTTTCATGAAAACAACTCAGAATGTCAAGTTATAATGAAATCTTCATTTTGTGTTAGTTTGTCATGATTTCTTCACGAAAACACGTTTTCCTATAATGGTAGGTCGAACTCTTGTAGGGGAAGCGCAGGTTTCATGAAACAACTCAGAATGTCAAGTTATAATGAAATCTTCATTTTGTGTTAGTTTGTCATGATTTCTTCACGAAAACACGTTTTCCTATAATGGTAGGTTGAACTCTTGTAGGGGAAGCGCAGGTTTCATGAAAACAACTCAGAATGTCAAGTTATAATGAAATCTTCATTTTGTGTTAGTTTGTCATGATTTCTTCACGAAAACACGTTTTCCTATAATGGTAGGTCGAACTCTTGTAGGGGAAGCGCAGGTTTCATGAAAACAACTCAGAATGTCAAGTTATAATGAAATCTTCATTTTGTGTTAGTTTGTCATGATTTCTTCACGAAAACACGTTTTCCTATAATGGTAGGTCGAACTCTTATAGGGGAAGCGCAGGTTTCATGAAAACAACTCAGAATGTCAAGTTATAATGAAATCTTCATTTTGTGTTAGTTTGTCATGATTTCTTCACGAAAACACGTTTTCCTATAATGGTAGGTCGAACTCTTGTAGGGGAAGCGCAGGTTTCATGAAAACAACTCAGAATGTCAAGTTATAATGAAATCTTCATTTTGTGTTAGTTTGTCATGATTTCTTCACGAAAACACGTTTTCCTATAATGGTAGGTGGAACTCTTGTAGGGGAAGCGCAGGTTTCATGAAAACAACTCAGAATGTCAAGTTATAATGAAATCTTCATTTTGTGTTAGTTTGTCATGATTTCTTCACGAAAACACGTTTTCCTATAATGGTAGGTGGAACTCTTGTAGGGGAAGCGCAGGTTTCATGAAAACAACTCAGAATGTCAAGTTATAATGAAATCTTCATTTTGTGTTAGTTTGTCATGATTTCTTCACGAAAACACGTTTTCCTATAATGGTAGGTCGAACTCTTATAGGGGAAGCGCAGGTTTCATGAAAACAACTCAGAATGTCAAGTTATAATGAAATCTTCATTTTGTGTTAGTTTGTCATGATTTCTTCACGAAAACACATTTTCCTATAATGGTAGGTCGAACTCTTGTAGGGGAAGCGCAGGTTTCAGGAAAACAACTCAGAATGTCAAGTTATAATGAAATCTTCATTTTGTGTTAGTTTGTCATGATTTCTTCACGAAAACACGTTTTCCTATAATGGTAGGTGGAACTCTTGTAGGGGAAGCGCAGGATTCATGAAAACAACTCAGAATGTCAAGTTATAATGAAATCTTCATTTTGTGTTAGTTTGTCATGATTTCTTCACGAAAACACGTTTTCCTATTATGGTAGGTTGAACTCTTGTAGGGAAAGCGCAGGTTTCATGAAAACAACTCAGAATGTCAAGTTATAATGAAATCTTCATTTTGTGTTAGTTTGTCATGATTTCTTCACGAAAACACGTTTTCCTATAATGGTAGGTTGAACTCTTGTAGGGAAAGCGCAGGTTTCATGAAAACAACTCAGAATGTCAAGTTATAATGAAATCTTCATTTTGTGTTAGTTTGTCATGATTTCTTCACGAAAACACGTTTTCCTATAATGGTAGATCGAACTCTTGTAGGGGAAGCGCAGGTTTCATGAAAACAACTCAGAATGTCAAGTTATAATGAAATCTTCATTTTGTGTTAGTTTGTCATGATTTCTTCACGAAAACACGTTTTCCTATAATGGTAGGTTGAACTCTTGTAGGGAAAGCGCCGGTTTCATGAAAACAACTCAGAATGTCAAGTTATAATGAAATCTTCATTTTGTGTTAGTTTGTCATGATTTCTTCACGAAAACACGTTTTCCTATAATGGTAGGTCGAACTCTTGTAGGGGAAGCGCAGGATTCATGAAAACAACTCAGAATGTCAAGTTATAACGAAATCTTCATTTTGTGTTAGTTTGTCATGATTTCTTCACGAAAACACGTTTTCCTATAATGGTAGGTTGAACTCTTGTAGGGGAAGCGCAGGTTTCATGAAAACAACTCAGAATGTCAAGTTATAATGAAATCTTCATTTTGTGTTAGTTTGTCATGATTTCTTCACGAAAACACGTTTTCCTATAATGGTAGATCGAACTCTTGTAGGGGAAGCGCAGGTTTCATGAAAACAACTCAGAATGTCAAGTTATAATGAAATCTTCATTTTGTGTTAGTTTGTCATGATTTCTTCACGAAACCACGTTTTCCTATAATGGTAGGTCGAACTCTTGTAGGGGAAGCGCAGGTTTCATGAAAACAACTCAGAATGTCAAGTTATAATGAAATCTTCATTTTGTGTTAGTTTGTCATGATTTCTTCACGAAAACACGTTTTCCTATAATGGTAGGTTGAACTCTTGTAGGGGAAGCGCAGGTTTCATGAAAACAACTCAGAATGTCAAGTTATAATGAAATCTTCATTTTGTGTTAGTTTGTCATGATTTCTTCACGAAAACACGTTTTCCTATAATGGTAGGTCGAACTCTTGTAGGGGAAGCGCAGGTTTCATGAAAACAACTCAGAATGTCAAGTTATAATGAAATCTTCATTTTGTGTTAGTTTGTCATGATTTCTTCGCGAAAACACGTTTTCCTATAATGGTAGGTCGAACTCTTGTAGGGAAAGCGCAGGTTTCATGAAAACAACTCAGAATGTCAAGTTATAATGAAATCTTCATTTTGTGTTAGTTTGTCATGATTTCTTCGCGAAAACACGTTTTCCTATAATGGTAGGTTGAACTCTTGTAGGGAAAGCGCAGGTTTCATGAAAACAACTCAGAATGTCAAGTTATAATGAAATCTTCATTTTGTGTTAGTTTGTCATGATTTCTTCACGAAAACACGTTTTCCTATAATGGTAGGTCGAACTCTTGTAGGGGAAGCGCAGGTTTCATGAAAACAACTCAGAATGTCAAGTTATAATGAAATCTTCATTTTGTGTTAGTTTGTCATGATTTCTTCACGAAAACACGTTTTCCTATAATGGTAGGTCGAACTCTTGTAGGGGAAGCGCAGGATTCATGAAAACAACTCAGAATGTCAAGTTATAATGAAATCTTCATTTTGTGTTAGTTTGTCATGATTTCTTCACGAAAACACGTTTTCCTATAATGGTAGGTCGAACTCTTGTAGGGAAAGCGCAGGTTTCATGAAAACAACTCAGAATGTCAAGTTATAATGAAATCTTCATTTTGTGTTAGTTTGTCATGATTTCTTCGCGAAAACACGTTTTCCTATAATGGTAGGTTGAACTCTTGTAGGGAAAGCGCAGGTTTCATGAAAACAACTCAGAATGTCAAGTTATAATGAAATCTTCATTTTGTGTTAGTTTGTCATGATTTCTTCACGAAAACACGTTTTCCTATAATGGTAGGTTGAACTCTTGTAGGGAAAGCGCCGGTTTCATGAAAACAACTCAGAATGTCAAGTTATAATGAAATCTTCATTTTGTGTTAGTTTGTCATGATTTCTTCACGAAAACACGTTTTCCTATAATGGTAGGTCGAACTCTTGTAGGGGAAGCGCAGGATTCATGAATACAACTCAGAATGTCAAGTTATAACGAAATCTTCATTTTGTGTTAGTTTGTCATGATTTCTTCACGAAAACACGTTTTCCTATAATGGTAGGTTGAACTCTTGTAGGGGAAGCGCAGGTTTCATGAAAACAACTCAGAATGTCAAGTTATAATGAAATCTTCATTTTGTGTTAGTTTGTCATGATTTCTTCACGAAAACACGTTTTCCTATAATGGTAGATCGAACTCTTGTAGGGGAAGCGCAGGTTTCATGAAAACAACTCAGAATGTCAAGTTATAATGAAATCTTCATTTTGTGTTAGTTTGTCATGATTTCTTCACGAAACCACGTTTTCCTATAATGGTAGGTCGAACTCTTGTAGGGGAAGCGCAGGTTTCATGAAAACAACTCAGAATGTCAAGTTATAATGAAATCTTCATTTTGTGTTAGTTTGTCATGATTTCTTCACGAAAACACGTTTTCCTATAATGGTAGGTTGAACTCTTGTAGGGGAAGCGCAGGTTTCATGAAAACAACTCAGAATGTCAAGTTATAATGAAATCTTCATTTTGTGTTAGTTTGTCATGATTTCTTCACGAAAACACGTTTTCCTATAATGGTAGGTCGAACTCTTGTAGGGGAAGCGCAGGTTTCATGAAAACAACTCAGAATGTCAAGTTATAATGAAATCTTCATTTTGTGTTAGTTTGTCATGATTTCTTCGCGAAAACACGTTTTCCTATAATGGTAGGTCGAACTCTTGTAGGGAAAGCGCAGGTTTCATGAAAACAACTCAGAATGTCAAGTTATAATGAAATCTTCATTTTGTGTTAGTTTGTCATGATTTCTTCGCGAAAACACGTTTTCCTATAATGGTAGGTTGAACTCTTGTAGGGAAAGCGCAGGTTTCATGAAAACAACTCAGAATGTCAAGTTATAATGAAATCTTCATTTTGTGTTAGTTTGTCATGATTTCTTCACGAAAACACGTTTTCCTATAATGGTAGGTCGAACTCTTGTAGGGGAAGCGCAGGTTTCATGAAAACAACTCAGAATGTCAAGTTATAATGAAATCTTCATTTTGTGTTAGTTTGTCATGATTTCTTCACGAAAACACGTTTTCCTATAATGGTAGGTCGAACTCTTGTAGGGGAAGCGCAGGATTCATGAAAACAACTCAGAATGTCAAGTTATAATGAAATCTTCATTTTGTGTTAGTTTGTCATGATTTCTTCACGAAAACACGTTTTCCTATAATGGTAGGTCGAACTCTTGTAGGGGAAGCGCAGGATTCATGAAAACAACTCAGAATGTCAAGTTATAATGAAATCTTCATTTTGTGTTAGTTTGTCATGATTTCTTCACGAAAACACGTTTTCCTATAATGGTCGGTCGAACTCTTGTAGGGGAAGCGCAGGTTTCATGAAAACAACTCAGAATGTCAAGTTATAATGAAATCTTCATTTTGTGTTAGTTTGTCATGATTTCTTCACGAAAACACGTTTTCCTATAATGGTAGGTGGAACTCTTGTAGGGGAAGCGCAGGTTTCATGAAAACAACTCAGAATGTCAAGTTATAATGAAATCTTCATTTTGTGTTAGTTTGTCATGATTTCTTCACGAAAACACGTTTTCCTATAATGGTAGGTGGAACTCTTGTAGGGGAAGCGCAGGTTTCATGAAAACAACTCAGAATGTCAAGTTATAATGAAATCTTCATTTTGTGTTAGTTTGTCATGATTTCTTCACGAAAACACGTTTTCCTATAATGGTAGGTCGAACTCTTATAGGGGAAGCGCAGGTTTCATGAAAACAACTCAGAATGTCAAGTTATAATGAAATCTTCATTTTGTGTTAGTTTGTCATGATTTCTTCACGAAAACACATTTTCCTATAATGGTAGGTCGAACTCTTGTAGGGGAAGCGCAGGTTTCAGGAAAACAACTCAGAATGTCAAGTTATAATGAAATCTTCATTTTGTGTTAGTTTGTCATGATTTCTTCACGAAAACACGTTTTCCTATAATGGTAGGTGGAACTCTTGTAGGGGAAGCGCAGGATTCATGAAAACAACTCAGAATGTCAAGTTATAATGAAATCTTCATTTTGTGTTAGTTTGTCATGATTTCTTCACGAAAACACGTTTTCCTATTATGGTAGGTTGAACTCTTGTAGGGAAAGCGCAGGTTTCATGAAAACAACTCAGAATGTCAAGTTATAATGAAATCTTCATTTTGTGTTAGTTTGTCATGATTTCTTCACGAAAACACGTTTTCCTATAATGGTAGGTCGAACTCTTGTAGGGGAAGCGCAGGTTTCATGAAAACAACTCAGAATGTCAAGTTACAATGAAATCTTCATTTTGTGTTAGTTTGTCATGATTTCTTCACGAAAACACGTTTTCCTATAATGGTAGGTTGAACTCTTGTAGGGGAAGCGCAGGTTTCATGAAAACAACTCAGAATGTCAAGTTATAATGAAATCTTCATTTTGTGTTAGTTTGTCATGATTTCTTCACTAAAACACATTTTCCTATAATGTTACGTCGAACTCTTATAGGGGAAGCGCAGGTTTCATGAAATGAACTCAGAATGTCAAGTTATAATGAAATCTTCATTTTGTGTTAGTTTGTCATGATTTCTTCACGAAAACACGTTTTCCTATAATGTTACGTCGAACTCTTATAGGGGAAGCGCAGGTTTCATGAAATAAACTCAGAATGTCAAGTTATAATGAAATCTTCATTTTGTGTTAGTTTGTCATGATTTCTTCACGAAAACACGTTTTCCTATAATGTTACGTCGAACTCTTATAGGGGAAGCGCAGGTTTCATGAAATAAACTCAGAATGTCAAGTTATAATGAAATCTTCATTTTGTGTTAGTTTGTCATGATTTCTTCACGAAAACACGTTTTCCTATAATGGTAGGTTGAACTCTTGTAGGGGAAGCGCAGGTTTCATGAAAACAACTCAGAATGTCAAGTTATAATGAAATCTTCATTTTGTGTTAGTTTGTCATGATTTCTTCACGAAAACACATTTTCCTATAATGGTAGGTTGAACTCTTGTAGGGGAAGCGCAGGTTTCATGAAAACAACTCAGAATGTCAAGTTATAATGAAATCTTCATTTTGTGTTAGTTTGTCATGATTTCTTCACGAAAACACGTTTTTCTATAATGGTAGGTTGAACTCTTATAGGGGAAGCGCAGGATTCATGAAAACAACTCAGAATGTCAAGTTATAATGAAATCTTCATATTGTGTTAGTTTGTCATGATTTCTTCACGAAAACACGTTTTCCTATAATGGTAGGTTGAACTCTTGTAGGGGAAGCGCAGGTTTCATGAAAACAACTCAGAATGTCAAGTTATAATGAAATCTTCATTTTGTGTTAGTTTGTCATGATTTCTTCACGAAAACACGTTTTCCTATAATGGTAGGTTGAACTCTTATAGGGGAAGCGCAGGTTTCATGAAAACAACTCAGAATGTCAAGTTATAATGAAATCTTAATTTTGTGTTAGTTTGTCATGATTTCTTCACGAAAACACGTTTTCCTATAATGGTAGGTTGAACTCTTGTAGGGGAAGCGCAGGTTTCATGAAAACAACTCAGAATGTCAAGTTATAATGAAATCTTCATTTTGTGTTAGTTTGTCATGATTTCTTCACGAAAACACGTTTTCCTATAATGGTAGGTTGAACTCTTGTAGGGGAAGCGCAGGTTTCATGAAAACAACTCAGAATGTCAAGTTATAATGAAATCTTCATTTTGTGTTAGTTTGTCATGATTTCTTCACGAAAACACGTTTTCCTATAATGGTAGGTCGAACTCTTGTAGGGGAAGCGCAGGTTTCATGAAAACAACTCAGAATGTCAAGTTATAATGAAATCTTCATTTTGTGTTAGTTTGTCATGATTTCTTCACGAAAACACGTTTTCCTATAATGGTAGGTCGAACTCTTGTAGGGGAAGCGCAGGTTTCATGAAAACAACTCAGAATGTCAAGTTATAATGAAATCTTCATTTTGTGTTAGTTTGTCATGATTTCTTCACGAAAACACGTTTTCCTATAATGGTAGGTCGAACTCTTGTAGGGGAAGCGCAGGTTTCATGAAAACAACTCAGAATGTCAAGTTATAATGAAATCTTCATTTTGTGTTAGTTTGTCATGATTTCTTCACGAAAACACGTTTTCCTATAATGGTAGGTCGAACTCTTGTAGGGGAAGCGCAGGATTCATGAAAACAACTCAGAATGTCAAGTTATAATGAAATCTTCATTTTGTGTTAGTTTGTCATGATTTCTTCACGAAAACACGTTTTCCTATAATGGTAGGTCGAACTCTTGTAGGGGAAGCGCAGGTTTCATGAAAACAACTCAGAATGTCAAGTTATAATGAAATCTTCATTTTGTGTTAGTTTGTCATGATTTCTTCACGAAAACACGTTTTCCTATAATGGTCGGTCGAACTCTTGTAGGGGAAGCGCAGGTTTCATGAAAACAACTCAGAATGTCAAGTTATAATGAAATCTTCATTTTGTGTTAGTTTGTCATGATTTCTTCACGAAAACACGTTTTCCTATAATGGTAGGTCGAACTCTTGTAGGGGAAGCGCAGGTTTCATGAAAACAACTCAGAATGTCAAGTTATAATGAAATCTTCATTTTGTGTTAGTTTGTCATGATTTCTTCACGAAAACACGTTTTCCTATAATGGTAGGTCGAACTCTTGTAGGGGAAGCGCAGGTTTCATGAAAACAACTCAGAATGTCAAGTTATAATGAAATCTTCATTTTGTGTTAGTTTGTCATGATTTCTTCACGAAAACACGTTTTCCTATAATGGTAGGTCGAACTCTTGTAGGGGAAGCGCAGGTTTCATGAAAACAACTCAGAATGTCAAGTTACAATGAAATATTCATTTTGTGTTAGTTTGTCATGATTTCTTCACGAAAACACGTTTTCCTATAATGGTAGGTTGAACTCTTGTAGGGGAAGCGCAGGTTTCATGAAAACAACTCAGAATGTCAAGTTATAATGAAATCTTCATTTTGTGTTAGTTTGTCATGATTTCTTCACGAAAACACGTTTTCCTATAATGGTAGGTCGAACTCTTGTAGGGGAAGCGCAGGTTTCATGAAAACAACTCAGAATGTCAAGTTATAATGAAATCTTCATTTTGTGTTAGTTTGTCATGATTTCTTCACGAAAACACGTTTTCCTATAATGTTACGTCGAACTCTTATAGGGGAAGCGCAGGTTTCATGAAATAAACTCAGAATGTCAAGTTATAATGAAATCTTCATTTTGTGTTAGTTTGTCATGATTTCTTCACGAAAACACGTTTTCCTATAATGTTACGTCGAACTCTTGTAGGGGAAGCGCAGGTTTCATGAAATAAACTCAGAATGTCAAGTTATAATGAAATCTTCATTTTGTGTTAGTTTGTCATGATTTCTTCACGAAAACACGTTTTCCTATAATGGTAGGTCGAACTCTTGTAGGGGAAGCGCAGGTTTCATGAAAACAACTCAGAATGTCAAGTTATAATGAAATCTTCATTTTGTGTTAGTTTGTCATGATTTCTTCACGAAAACACGTTTTCCTATAATGGTAGGTCGAACTCTTGTAGGGGAAGCGCAGGTTTCATGAAAACAACTCAGAATGTCAAGTTATAATGAAATCTTCATTTTGTGTTAGTTTGTCATGATTTCTTCACGAAAACACGTTTTCCTATAATGGTAGGTCGAACTCTTGTAGGGGAAGCGCAGGTTTCATGAAAACAACTCAGAATGTCAAGTTATAATGAAATCTTCATTTTGTGTTAGTTTGTCATGATTTCTTCACGAAAACACGTTTTCCTATAATGGTAGGTCGAACTCTTGTAGGGGAAGCGCAGGTTTCATGAAAACAACTCAGAATGTCAAGTTATAATGAAATCTTCATTTTGTGTTAGTTTGTCATGATTTCTTCACGAAAACACGTTTTCCTATAATGGTAGGTCGAACTCTTGTAGGGGAAGCGCAGGTTTCATGAAAACAACTCAGAATGTCAAGTTATAATGAAATCTTCATTTTGTGTTAGTTTGTCATGATTTCTTCACGAAAACACGTTTTCCTATAATGGTAGGTCGAACTCTTGTAGGGGAAGCGCAGGTTTCATGAAAACAACTCAGAATGTCAAGTTATAATGAAATCTTCATTTTGTGTTAGTTTGTCATGATTTCTTCACGAAAACACGTTTTCCTATAATGGTAGGTCGAACTCTTGTAGGGGAAGCGCAGGTTTCATGAAAACAACTCAGAATGTCAAGTTATAATGAAATCTTCATTTTGTGTTAGTTTGTCATGATTTCTTCACGAAAACACGTTTTCCTATAATGGTAGGTCGAACTCTTGTAGGGGAAGCGCAGGTTTCATGAAAACAACTCAGAATGTCAAGTTATAATGAAATCTTCATTTTGTGTTAGTTTGTCATGATTTCTTCACGAAAACACGTTTTCCTATAATGGTAGGTCGAACTCTTGTAGGGGAAGCGCAGGTTTCATGAAAACAACTCAGAATGTCAAGTTATAATGAAATCTTCATTTTGTGTTAGTTTGTCATGATTTCTTCACGAAAACACGTTTTCCTATAATGGTAGGTCGAACTCTTGTAGGGGAAGCGCAGGTTTCATGAAAACAACTCAGAATGTCAAGTTATAATGAAATCTTCATTTTGTGTTAGTTTGTCATGATTTCTTCACGAAAACACGTTTTCCTATAATGGTAGGTCGAACTCTTGTAGGGGAAGCGCAGGTTTCATGAAAACAACTCAGAATGTCAAGTTATAATGAAATCTTCATTTTGTGTTAGTTTGTCATGATTTCTTCACGAAAACACGTTTTCCTATAATGGTAGGTCGAACTCTTGTAGGGGAAGCGCAGGTTTCATGAAATGAACTCAGAATGTCAAGTTATAATGAAATCTTCATTTTGTGTTAGTTTGTCATGATTTCTTCACGAAAACACATTTTCCTATAATGGTAGGTTGAACTATAATAGGGGAAGCGCAGGTTTCATGAAATGAACTCAGAATGTCAAGTTATAATGAAATCTTCATTTTGTGTTAGTTTGTCATGATTTCTTCACGAAAACACGTTTTCCTATAATGGTAGGTCGAACTCTTGTAGGGGAAGCGCAGGTTTCATGAAAACAACTCAGAATGTCAAGTTATAATGAAATCTTCATTTTGTGTTAGTTTGTCATGATTTCTTCACGAAAACACGTTTTCCTATAATGGTAGGTCGAACTCTTGTAGGGGAAGCGCAGGTTTCATGAAAACAACTCAGAATGTCAAGTTATAATGAAATCTTCATTTTGTGTTAGTTTGTCATGATTTCTTCACGAAAACACGTTTTCCTATAATGGTAGGTTGAACTCTTGTAGGGGAAGCGCAGGTTTCATGAAAACAACTCAGAATGTCAAGTTATAATGAAATCTTCATTTTGTGTTAGTTTGTCATGATTTCTTCACGAAAACACGTTTTCCTATAATGGTAGGTCGAACTCTTGTAGGGGAAGCGCAGGTTTCATGAAAACAACTCAGAATGTCAAGTTATAATGAAATCTTCATTTTGTGTTAGTTTGTCATGATTTCTTCACGAAAACACGTTTTCCTATAATGGTAGGTCGAACTCTTGTAGGGGAAGCGCAGGTTTCATGAAAACAACTCAGAATGTCAAGTTATAATGAAATCTTCATTTTGTGTTAGTTTGTCATGATTTCTTCACGAAAACACGTTTTCCTATAATGGTAGGTCGAACTCTTGTAGGGGAAGCGCAGGATTCATGAAAACAACTCAGAATGTCAAGTTATAATGAAATCTTCATTTTGTGTTAGTTTGTCATGATTTCTTCACGAAAACACGTTTTCCTATAATGGTAGGTCGAACTCTTGTAGGGGAAGCGCAGGTTTCATGAAAACAACTCAGAATGTCAAGTTATAATGAAATCTTCATTTTGTGTTAGTTTGTCATGATTTCTTCACGAAAACACGTTTTCCTATAATGGTCGGTCGAACTCTTGTAGGGGAAGCGCAGGTTTCATGAAAACAACTCAGAATGTCAAGTTATAATGAAATCTTCATTTTGTGTTAGTTTGTCATGATTTCTTCACGAAAACACGTTTTCCTATAATGGTAGGTCGAACTCTTGTAGGGGAAGCGCAGGTTTCATGAAAACAACTCAGAATGTCAAGTTATAATGAAATCTTCATTTTGTGTTAGTTTGTCATGATTTCTTCACGAAAACACGTTTTCCTATAATGGTAGGTCGAACTCTTGTAGGGGAAGCGCAGGTTTCATGAAAACAACTCAGAATGTCAAGTTATAATGAAATCTTCATTTTGTGTTAGTTTGTCATGATTTCTTCACGAAAACACGTTTTCCTATAATGGTAGGTCGAACTCTTGTAGGGGAAGCGCAGGTTTCATGAAAACAACTCAGAATGTCAATTTACAATGAAATATTCATTTTGTGTTAGTTTGTCATGATTTCTTCACGAAAACACGTTTTCCTATAATGGTAGGTTGAACTCTTGTAGGGGAAGCGCAGGTTTCATGAAAACAACTCAGAATGTCAAGTTATAATGAAATCTTCATTTTGTGTTAGTTTGTCATGATTTCTTCACGAAAACACGTTTTCCTATAATGGTAGGTCGAACTCTTGTAGGGGAAGCGCAGGTTTCATGAAAACAACTCAGAATGTCAAGTTATAATGAAATCTTCATTTTGTGTTAGTTTGTCATGATTTCTTCACGAAAACACGTTTTCCTATAATGGTAGGTCGAACTCTTGTAGGGGAAGCGCAGGTTTCATGAAAACAACTCAGAATGTCAAGTTATAATGAAATCTTCATTTTGTGTTAGTTTGTCATGATTTCTTCACGAAAACACGTTTTCCTATAATGTTACGTCGAACTCTTATAGGGGAAGCGCAGGTTTCATGAAATAAACTCAGAATGTCAAGTTATAATGAAATCTTCATTTTGTGTTAGTTTGTCATGATTTCTTCACGAAAACACGTTTTCCTATAATGTTACGTCGAACTCTTGTAGGGGAAGCGCAGGTTTCATGAAATAAACTCAGAATGTCAAGTTATAATGAAATCTTCATTTTGTGTTAGTTTGTCATGATTTCTTCACGAAAACACGTTTTCCTATAATGGTAGGTCGAACTCTTGTAGGGGAAGCGCAGGTTTCATGAAAACAACTCAGAATGTCAAGTTATAATGAAATCTTCATTTTGTGTTAGTTTGTCATGATTTCTTCACGAAAACACGTTTTCCTATAATGGTAGGTCGAACTCTTGTAGGGGAAGCGCAGGTTTCATGAAAACAACTCAGAATGTCAAGTTATAATGAAATCTTCATTTTGTGTTAGTTTGTCATGATTTCTTCACGAAAACACGTTTTCCTATAATGGTAGGTCGAACTCTTGTAGGGGAAGCGCAGGTTTCATGAAAACAACTCAGAATGTCAAGTTATAATGAAATCTTCATTTTGTGTTAGTTTGTCATGATTTCTTCACGAAAACACGTTTTCCTATAATGGTAGGTCGAACTCTTGTAGGGGAAGCGCAGGTTTCATGAAAACAACTCAGAATGTCAAGTTATAATGAAATCTTCATTTTGTGTTAGTTTGTCATGATTTCTTCACGAAAACACGTTTTCCTATAATGGTAGGTCGAACTCTTGTAGGGGAAGCGCAGGTTTCATGAAAACAACTCAGAATGTCAAGTTATAATGAAATCTTCATTTTGTGTTAGTTTGTCATGATTTCTTCACGAAAACACGTTTTCCTATAATGGTAGGTCGAACTCTTATAGGGGAAGCGCAGGTTTCATGAAAACAACTCAGAATGTCAAGTTATAATGAAATCTTCATTTTGTGTTAGTTTGTCATGATTTCTTCACGAAAACACGTTTTCCTATAATGGTAGGTCGAACTCTTGTAGGGGAAGTGCAGGTTTCATGAAAACAACTCAGAATGTCAAGTTATAATGAAATCTTCATTTTGTGTTAGTTTGTCATGATTTCTTCACGAAAACACGTTTTCCTATAATGGTAGGTCGAACTCTTGTAGGGGAAGCGCAGGTTTCATGAAAACAACTCAGAATGTCAAGTTATAATGAAATCTTCATTTTGTGTTAGTTTGTCATGATTTCTTCACGAAAACACGTTTTCCTATAATGGTAGGTCGAACTCTTGTAGGGGAAGCGCAGGTTTCATGAAAACAACTCAGAATGTCAAGTTATAATGAAATCTTCATTTTGTGTTAGTTTGTCATGATTTCTTCACGAAAACACGTTTTCCTATAATGGTAGGTCGAACTCTTGTAGGGGAAGCGCAGGTTTCATGAAAACAACTCAGAATGTCAAGTTATAATGAAATCTTCATTTTGTGTTAGTTTGTCATGATTTCTTCACGAAAACACGTTTTCCTATAATGGTAGGTCGAACTCTTGTAGGGGAAGCGCAGGTTTCATGAAAACAACTCAGAATGTCAAGTTATAATGAAATCTTCATTTTGTGTTAGTTTGTCATGATTTCTTCACGAAAACACGTTTTCCTATAATGGTAGGTCGAACTCTTGTAGGGGAAGCGCAGGTTTCATGAAATGAACTCAGAATGTCAAGTTATAATGAAATCTTCATTTTGTGTTAGTTTGTCATGATTTCTTCACGAAAACACATTTTCCTATAATGGTAGGTTGAACTATAATAGGGGAAGCGCAGGTTTCATGAAATGAACTCAGAATGTCAAGTTATAATGAAATCTTCATTTTGTGTTAGTTTGTCATGATTTCTTCACGAAAACACGTTTTCCTATAATGGTAGGTCGAACTCTTGTAGGGGAAGCGCAGGTTTCATGAAAACAACTCAGAATGTCAAGTTATAATGAAATCTTCATTTTGTGTTAGTTTGTCATGATTTCTTCACGAAAACACGTTTTCCTATAATGGTAGGTCGAACTCTTGTAGGGGAAGCGCAGGTTTCATGAAAACAACTCAGAATGTCAAGTTATAATGAAATCTTCATTTTGTGTTAGTTTGTCATGATTTCTTCACGAAAACACATTTTCCTATAATGGTAGGTTGAACTATAATAGGGGAAGCGCAGGTTTCATGAAATGAACTCAGAATGTCAAGTTATAATGAAATCTTCATTTTGTGTTAGTTAGTCATGATTTCTTCACTAAAACACATTTTCCTATAATGTTACGTCGAACTCTTATAGGGGAAGCGCAGGTTTCATGAAATGAACTCAGAATGTCAAGTTATAATGAAATCTTCATTTTGTGTTAGTTTGTCATGATTTCTTCACGAAAACACGTTTTCCTATAATGGTAGGTGGAACTCTTGTAGGGGAAGCGCAGGTATCATGAAAACAACTCAGAATGTCAAGTTATAATGAAATCTTCATTTTGTGTTAGTTTGTCATGATTTCTTCACGAAAACACGTTTTCCTATAATGTTACGTCGAACTCTTATAGGGGAAGCGCAGGTTTCATGAAATAAACTCAGAATGTCAAGTTATAATGAAATCTTCATTTTGTGTTAGTTTGTCATGATTTCTTCACGAAAACACGTTTTCCTATAATGTTACGTCGAACTCTTATAGGGGAAGCGCAGGTTTCATGAAATAAACTCAGAATGTCAAGTTATAATGAAATCTTCATTTTGTGTTAGTTTGTCATGATTTCTTCACGAAAACACGTTTTCCTATAATGGTAGGTCGAACTCTTGTAGGGGAAGCGCAGGTTTCATGAAAACAACTCAGAATGTCAAGTTATAATGAAATCTTCATTTTGTGTTAGTTTGTCATGATTTCTTCACGAAAACACGTTTTCCTATAATGGTAGGTCGAACTCTTGTAGGGGAAGCGCAGGTTTCATGAAAACAACTCAGAATGTCAAGTTATAATGAAATCTTCATTTTGTGTTAGTTTGTCATGATTTCTTCACGAAAACACGTTTTCCTATAATGGTAGGCCGAACTCTTGTAGGGGAAGCGCAGGTTTCATGAAATGAACTCAGAATGTCAAGTTATAATGAAATCTTCATTTTGTGTTAGTTTGTCATGATTTCTTCACGAAAACACGTTTTCCTATAATGGTAGGTCGAACTATAATAGGGGAAGCGCAGGTTTCATGAAATGAACACAGAATGTCAAGTTATAATGAAATCTTCATTTTGTGTTAGTTTGTCATGATTTCTTCACGAAAACACGTTTTCCTATAATGTTACGTCGAACTCTTATAGGGGAAGCGCAGGTTTCATGAAATGAACTCAGAATGTCAAGTTATAATGAAATCTTCATTTTGTGTTAGTTTGTCATGATTTCTTCACGAAAACACGTTTTCGTATAATGTTACGTCAAACTCTTATAGGGGAAGCGCAGGTTTCATGAAATGAACTCAGAATGTCAAGTTATAATGAAATCTTCATTTTGTGTTAGTTTGTCATGATTTCTTCACGAAAACACGTTTTCCTATAATGTTACGTCAAACTCTTAAAGGGGAAGCGCAGGTTTCATGAAATGAACTCAGAATGTCAAGTTATAATGAAATCTTCATTTTTTGTTAGTTTGTCATGATTTCTTCACGAAAACACGTTTTCCTATAATGTTACGTCGAACTGTTATAGGGGAAGCGCAGGTTTCATGAAATGAACTCAGAATGTCAAGTTATAATGAAATCTTCATTTTGTGTTAGTTTGTCATGATTTCTTCACGAAAACACGTTTTCCTATAATGTTACGTCGAACTCTTATAGGGGAAGCGCAGGTTTCATGAAATGAACTCAGAATGTCAAGTTATAATGAAATCTTCATTTTGTGTTAGTTTGTCATGATTTCTTCACGAAAACACGTTTTCCTATAATGGTAGGTCAAACTCTAATAGGGGAATCGCAGGTTTCATGAAATGAACTCAGAATGTCAAGTTATAATGAAATCTTCATTTTGTGTTAGTTTGTCATGATTTCTTCACGAAAAACACGTTTTCCTATAATGTTACGTCGAACACTTATAGGGGAAGCGCAGGTTTCATGAAATAAACTCAGAATGTCAAGTTATAATGAAATCTTCATTTTGTGTTAGTTTGTCATGATTTCTTCACGAAAACACGTTTTCCTATAATGGTAGGTCGAACTCTTGTAGGGGAAGCGCAGGTTTCATGAAAACAACTCAGAATGTCAAGTTATAATGAAATCTTCATTTTGTGTTAGTTTGTCATGATTTCTTCACGAAAACACGTTTTCCTATAATGGTAGGTCGAACTCTTGTAGGGGAAGCGCAGGTTTCATGAAAACAACTCAGAATGTCAAGTTACAATGAAATCTTCATTTTGTGTTAGTTTGTCATGATTTCTTCACGAAATCACGTTTTCCTATAATGGTAGGTCGAACTCTTATAGGGGAAGCGCAGGTTTCATGAAATGAACTCAGAATGTCAAGTTATAATGAAATCTTAATTTTGTGTTAGTTTGTCATGATTTCATCACGAAAACACGTTTTCCTATAACGTTACGTCGAACTCTTATAGGGGAAGCGCAGGTTTCATGAAATGAACTCAGAATGTCAAGTTATAATGAAATCTTCATTTTGTGTTAGTTTGTCATGATTTCTTCACGAAAACACGTTTTCCTATAATGGTAGGTCGAACTATAATAGGGGAAGCGCAGGTTTCATGAAATGAACTCAGAATGTCAAGTTATAATGAAATCTTCATTTTGTGTTAGTTTGTCATGATTTCTTCACGAAAACACGTTTTCCTATAATGGTAGGTTGAACTCTTGTAGAGGAAGCGCAGGTTTCATGAAAACAACTCAGAATGTCAAGTTATAATGAAATCTTCATTTTGTGTTAGTTTGTCATGATTTCTTCACGAAAACACGTTTTCCTATAATGGTAGATCGAACTCTTGTAGGGGAAGCGCAGGTTTCATGAAAACAACTCAGAATGTCAAGTTATAATGAAATCTTCATTTTGTGTTAGTTTGTCATGATTTCTTCACGAAAACACGTTTTCCTATAATGGTAGGTTGAACTCTTGTAGGGGAAGCGCAGGTTTCATGAAAACAACTCAGAATGTCAAGTTATAATGAAATCTTCATTTTGTGTTAGTTTGTCATGATTTCTTCACGAAAACACGTTTTCCTATAATGGTAGGTCGAACTCTTGTAGGGGAAGCGCAGGTTTCATGAAAACAACTCAGAATGTCAAGTTATAATGAAATCTTCATTTTGTGTTAGTTTGTCATGATTTCTTCACGAAAACACGTTTTCCTATAATGGTAGGTCGAACTCTTGTAGGGGAAGCGCAGGTTTCATGAAAACAACTCAGAATGTCAAGTTATAATGAAATCTTCATTTTGTGTTAGTTTGTCATGATTTCTTCACGAAAACACGTTTTCCTATAATGGTAGGTGGAACTCTTGTAGGGGAAGCGCAGGTTTCATGAACACAACTCAGAATGTCAAGTTATAATGAAATCTTCATTTTGTGTTAGTTTGTCATGATTTCTTCACGAAAACACGTTTTCCTATAATGGTAGGTGGAACTCTTGTAGGGGAAGCGCAGGATTCATGAAAACAACTCAGAATGTCAAGTTATAATGAAATCTTCATTTTGTGTTAGTTTGTCATGATTTCTTCACGAAAACACGTTTTCCTATTATGGTAGGTTGAACTCTTGTAGGGAAAGCGCAGGTTTCATGAAAACAACTCAGAATGTCAAGTTATAATGAAATCTTCATTTTGTGTTAGTTTGTCATGATTTCTTCACGAAAACACGTTTTCCTATAATGGTAGGTTGAACTCTTGTAGGGAAAGCGCAGGTTTCATGAAAACAACTCAGAATGTCAAGTTATAATGAAATCTTCATTTTGTGTTAGTTTGTCATGATTTCTTCACGAAAACACGTTTTCCTATAATGGTAGATCGAACTCTTGTAGGGGAAGCGCAGGTTTCATGAAAACAACTCAGAATGTAAAGTTATAATGAAATCTTCATTTTGTGTTAGTTTGTCATGATTTCTTCACGAAAACACGTTTTCCTATAATGGTAGGTTGAACTCTTGTAGGGAAAGCGCCGGTTTCATGAAAACAACTCAGAATGTCAAGTTATAATGAAATCTTCATTTTGTGTTAGTTTGTCATGATTTCTTCACGAAAACACGTTTTCCTATAATGGTAGGTCGAACTCTTGTAGGGGAAGCGCAGGATTCATGAAAACAACTCAGAATGTCAAGTTATAATGAAATCTTCATTTTGTGTTAGTTTGTCATGATTTCTTCACGAAAACACGTTTTCCTATAATGGTAGGTTGAACTCTTGTAGGGGAAGCGCAGGTTTCATGAAAACAACTCAGAATGTCAAGTTATAATGAAATCTTCATTTTGTGTTAGTTTGTCATGATTTCTTCACGAAAACACGTTTTCCTATAATGGTAGATCGAACTCTTGTAGGGGAAGCGCAGGTTTCATGAAAACAACTCAGAATGACAAGTTATAATGAAATCTTCATTTTGTGTTAGTTTGTCATGATTTCTTCACGAAACCACGTTTTCCTATAATGGTAGGTTGAACTCTTGTAGGGGAAGCGCAGGTTTCATGAAAACAACTCAGAATGTCAAGTTATAATGAAATCTTCATTTTGTGTTAGTTTGTCATGATTTCACGAAAACACGTTTTCCTATAATGGTAGGTTGAACTCTTGTAGGGGAAGCGCAGGTTTCATGAAAACAACTCAGAATGTCAAGTTATAATGAAATCTTCATTTTGTGTTAGTTTGTCATGATTTCTTCACGAAAACACGTTTTCCTATAATGGTAGGTTGAACTCTTGTAGGGGAAGCGCAGGTTTCATGAAAACAACTCAGAATGTCAAGTTATAATGAAATCTTCATTTTGTGTTAGTTTGTCATGATTTCTTCGCGAAAACACGTTTTCCTATAATGGTAGGTTGAACTCTTGTAGGGAAAGCGCAGGTTTCATGAAAACAACTCAGAATGTCAAGTTATAATGAAATCTTCATTTTGTGTTAGTTTGTCATGATTTCTTCACGAAAACACGTTTTCCTATAATGGTAGGTTGAACTCTTGTAGGGAAAGCGCAGGTTTCATGAAAACAACTCAGAATGTCAAGTTATAATGAAATCTTCATTTTGTGTTAGTTTGTCATGATTTCTTCACGAAAACACGTTTTCCTATAATGGTAGATCGAACTCTTGTAGGGGAAGCGCAGGTTTCATGAAAACAACTCAGAATGACAAGTTATAATGAAATCTTCATTTTGTGTTAGTTTGTCATGATTTCTTCACGAAACCACGTTTTCCTATAATGGTAGGTTGAACTCTTGTAGGGGAAGCGCAGGTTTCATGAAAACAACTCAGAATGTCAAGTTATAATGAAATCTTCATTTTGTGTTAGTTTGTCATGATTTCACGAAAACACGTTTTCCTATAATGGTAGGTTGAACTCTTGTAGGGGAAGCGCAGGTTTCATGAAAACAACTCAGAATGTCAAGTTATAATGAAATCTTCATTTTGTGTTAGTTTGTCATGATTTCTTCACGAAAACACGTTTTCCTATAATGGTAGGTTGAACTCTTGTAGGGGAAGCGCAGGTTTCATGAAAACAACTCAGAATGTCAAGTTATAATGAAATCTTCATTTTGTGTTAGTTTGTCATGATTTCTTCGCGAAAACACGTTTTCCTATAATGGTAGGTTGAACTCTTGTAGGGAAAGCGCAGGTTTCATGAAAACAACTCAGAATGTCAAGTTATAATGAAATCTTCATTTTGTGTTAGTTTGTCATGATTTCTTCACGAAAACACGTTTTCCTATAATGGTAGGTTGAACTCTTGTAGGGAAAGCGCAGGTTTCATGAAAACAACTCAGAATGTCAAGTTATAATGAAATCTTCATTTTGTGTTAGTTTGTCATGATTTCTTCACGAAAACACGTTTTCCTATAATGGTAGATCGAACTCTTGTAGGGGAAGCGCAGGTTTCATGAAAACAACTCAGAATGTCAAGTTATAATGAAATCTTCATTTTGTGTTAGTTTGTCATGATTTCTTCGCGAAAACACGTTTTCCTATAATGGTAGGTTGATCTCTTGTAGGGGAAGCGCAGGTTTCATGAAAACAACTCAGAATGTCAAGTTATAATGAAATCTTCATTTTGTGTTAGTTTGTCATGATTTCTTCACGAAAACACGTTTTCCTATAATGGTAGGTCGAACTCTTGTAGGGGAAGCGCAGGTTTCATGAAAACAACTCAGAATGTCAAGTTATAATGAAATCTTCATTTTGTGTTAGTTTGTCATGATTTCTTCACGAAAACACGTTTTCCTATAATGGTAGGTCGAACTCTTGTAGGGGAAGCGCAGGTTTCATGAAAACAACTCAGAATGTCAAGTTATAATGAAATCTTCATTTTGTGTTAGTTTGTCATGATTTCTTCACGAAAACACGTTTTCCTATAATGGTAGGTTGAACTCTTGTAGGGAAAGCGCAGGTTTCATGAAAACAACTCAGAATGTCAAGTTATAATGAAATCTTCATTTTGTGTTAGTTTGTCATGATTTCTTCACGAAAACACGTTTTCCTATAATGGTAGGTTGAACTCTTATAGGGGAAGCGCAGGTTTCATGAAAACAACTCAGAATGTCAAGTTATAATGAAATCTTCATTTTGTGTTAGTTTGTCATGATTTCTTCACGAAAACACGTTTTCCTATAATGGTAGGTTGAACTCTTATAGGGGAAGCGCAGGTTTCATGAAAACAACTCAGAATGTCAAGTTATAATGAAATCTTCATTTTGTGTTAGTTTGTCATGATTTCTTCACGAAAACACGTTTTCCTATAATGGTAGGTTGAACTCTTGTAGGGGAAGCGCAGGTTTCATGAAAACAACTCAGAATGTCAAGTTATAATGAAATCTTCATTTTGTGTTAGTTTGTCATGATTTCTTCACGAAAACACGTTTTCCTATAATGGTAGGTTGAACTCTTGTAGGGGAAGCGCAGGTTTCATGAAAACAACTCAGAATGTCAAGTTATAATGAAATCTTCATTTTGTGTTAGTTTGTCATGATTTCTTCACGAAAACACGTTTTTCTATAATGGTAGGTTGAACTCTTATAGGGGAAGCGCAGGATTCATGAAAACAACTCAGAATGTCAAGTTATAATGAAATCTTCATATTGTGTTAGTTTGTCATGATTTCTTCACGAAAACACGTTTTCCTATAATGGTAGGTTGAACTCTTGTAGGGGAAGCGCAGGTTTCATGAAAACAACTCAGAATGTCAAGTTATAATGAAATCTTCATTTTGTGTTAGTTTGTCATGATTTCTTCACGAAAACACGTTTTCCTATAATGGTAGGTCGAACTCTTGTAGGGGAAGCGCAGGTTTCATGAAAACAACTCAGAATGTCAAGTTATAATGAAATCTTCATTTTGTGTTAGTTTGTCATGATTTCTTCACGAAAACACGTTTTCCTATAATGGTAGGTCGAACTCTTGTAGGGGAAGCGCAGGTTTCATGAAAACAACTCAGAATGTCAAGTTATAATGAAATCTTCATTTTGTGTTAGTTTGTCATGATTTCTTCACGAAAACACGTTTTCCTATAATGGTAGGTCGAACTCTTGTAGGGGAAGCGCAGGTTTCATGAAAACAACTCAGAATGTCAAGTTATAATGAAATCTTCATTTTGTGTTAGTTTGTCATGATTTCTTCACGAAAACACGTTTTCCTATAATGGTCGGTCGAACTCTTGTAGGGGAAGCGCAGGTTTCATGAAAACAACTCAGAATGTCAAGTTATAATGAAATCTTCATTTTGTGTTAGTTTGTCATGATTTCTTCACGAAAACACGTTTTCCTATAATGGTAGGTTGAACTCTTGTAGGGGAAGCGCAGGTTTCATGAAAACAACTCAGAATGTCAAGTTATAATGAAATCTTCATTTTGTGTTAGTTTGTCATGATTTCTTCACGAAAACACGTTTTCCTATAATGGTAGGTTGAACTCTTATAGGGGAAGCGCAGGTTTCATGAAAACAACTCAGAATGTCAAGTTATAATGAAATCTTCATTTTGTGTTAGTTTGTCATGATTTCTTCACGAAAACACGTTTTCCTATAATGGTAGGTCGAACTCTTGTAGGGGAAGCGCAGGTTTCATGAAAACAACTCAGAATGTCAAGTTACAATGAAATCTTCATTTTGTGTTAGTTTGTCATGATTTCTTCACGAAAACACGTTTTCCTATAATGGTAGGTCGAACTCTTGTAGGGGAAGCGCAGGTTTCATGAAAACAACTCAGAATGTCAAGTTATAATGAAATCTTCATTTTGTGTTAGTTTGTCATGATTTCTTCACGAAAACACGTTTTCCTATAATGGTAGGTCGAACTCTTGTAGGGGAAGCGCAGGTTTCATGAAAACAACTCAGAATGTCAAGTTATAATGAAATCTTCATTTTGTGTTAGTTTGTCATGATTTCTTCACTAAAACACATTTTCCTATAATGTTACGTCGAACTCTTATAGGGGAAGCGCAGGTTTCATGAAATGAACTCAGAATGTCAAGTTATAATGAAATCTTCATTTTGTGTTAGTTTGTCATGATTTCTTCACGAAAACACGTTTTCCTATAATGTTACGTCGAACTCTTATAGGGGAAGCGCAGGTTTCATGAAATAAACTCAGAATGTCAAGTTATAATGAAATCTTCATTTTGTGTTAGTTTGTCATGATTTCTTCACGAAAACACGTTTTCCTATAATGTTACGTCGAACTCTTATAGGGGAAGCGCAGGTTTCATGAAATAAACTCAGAATGTCAAGTTATAATGAAATCTTCATTTTGTGTTAGTTTGTCATGATTTCTTCACGAAAACACGTTTTCCTATAATGGTAGGTTGAACTCTTGTAGGGGAAGCGCAGGTTTCATGAAAACAACTCAGAATGTCAAGTTATAATGAAATCTTCATTTTGTGTTAGTTTGTCATGATTTCTTCACGAAAACACGTTTTCCTATAATGGTAGGTTGAACTCTTGTAGGGGAAGCGCAGGTTTCATGAAAACAACTCAGAATGTCAAGTTATAATGAAATCTTCATTTTGTGTTAGTTTGTCATGATTTCTTCACGAAAACACGTTTTTCTATAATGGTAGGTTGAACTCTTATAGGGGAAGCGCAGGATTCATGAAAACAACTCAGAATGTCAAGTTATAATGAAATCTTCATATTGTGTTAGTTTGTCATGATTTCTTCACGAAAACACGTTTTCCTATAATGGTAGGTTGAACTCTTGTAGGGGAAGCGCAGGTTTCATGAAAACAACTCAGAATGTCAAGTTATAATGAAATCTTCATTTTGTGTTAGTTTGTCATGATTTCTTCACGAAAACACGTTTTCCTATAATGGTAGGTTGAACTCTTATAGGGGAAGCGCAGGTTTCATGAAAACAACTCAGAATGTCAAGTTATAATGAAATCTTCATTTTGTGTTAGTTTGTCATGATTTCTTCACGAAAACACGTTTTCCTATAATGGTAGGTTGAACTCTTGTAGGGGAAGCGCAGGTTTCATGAAAACAACTCAGAATGTCAAGTTATAATGAAATCTTCATTTTGTGTTAGTTTGTCATGATTTCTTCACGAAAACACGTTTTCCTATAATGGTAGGTTGAACTCTTGTAGGGGAAGCGCAGGTTTCATGAAAACAACTCAGAATGTCAAGTTATAATGAAATCTTCATTTTGTGTTAGTTTGTCATGATTTCTTCACGAAAACACGTTTTCCTATAATGGTAGGTTGAACTCTTGTAGGGAAAGCGCAGGTTTCATGAAAACAACTCAGAATGTCAAGTTATAATGAAATCTTCATTTTGTGTTAGTTTGTCATGATTTCTTCACGAAAACACGTTTTCCTATAATGGTAGGTTGAACTCTTATAGGGGAAGCGCAGGTTTCATGAAAACAACTCAGAATGTCAAGTTATAATGAAATCTTCATTTTGTGTTAGTTTGTCATGATTTCTTCACGAAAACACGTTTTCCTATAATGGTAGGTTGAACTCTTATAGGGGAAGCGCAGGTTTCATGAAAACAACTCAGAATGTCAAGTTATAATGAAATCTTCATTTTGTGTTAGTTTGTCATGATTTCTTCACGAAAACACGTTTTCCTATAATGGTAGGTTGAACTCTTGTAGGGGAAGCGCAGGTTTCATGAAAACAACTCAGAATGTCAAGTTATAATGAAATCTTCATTTTGTGTTAGTTTGTCATGATTTCTTCACGAAAACACGTTTTCCTATAATGGTAGGTTGAACTCTTGTAGGGGAAGCGCAGGTTTCATGAAAACAACTCAGAATGTCAAGTTATAATGAAATCTTCATTTTGTGTTAGTTTGTCATGATTTCTTCACGAAAACACGTTTTTCTATAATGGTAGGTTGAACTCTTATAGGGGAAGCGCAGGATTCATGAAAACAACTCAGAATGTCAAGTTATAATGCTTCATATTGTGTTAGTTTGTCATGATTTCTTCACGAAAACACGTTTTCCTATAATGGTAGGTTGAACTCTTGTAGGGGAAGCGCAGGTTTCATGAAAACAACTCAGAATGTCAAGTTATAATGAAATCTTCATTTTGTGTTAGTTTGTCATGATTTCTTCACGAAAACACGTTTTCCTATAATGGTAGGTCGAACTCTTGTAGGGGAAGCGCAGGTTTCATGAAAACAACTCAGAATGTCAAGTTATAATGAAATCTTCATTTTGTGTTAGTTTCTCATGATTTCTTCACGAAAACACGTTTTCCTATAATGGTAGGTCGAACTCTTGTAGGGGAAGCGCAGGATTCATGAAAACAACTCAGAATGTCAAGTTATAATGAAATCTTCATTTTGTGTTAGTTTGTCATGATTTCTTCACGAAAACACGTTTTCCTATAATGGTAGGTCGAACTCTTGTAGGGGAAGCGCAGGTTTCATGAAAACAACTCAGAATGTCAAGTTATAATGAAATCTTCATTTTGTGTTAGTTTGTCATGATTTCTTCACGAAAACACGTTTTCCTATAATGGTCGGTCGAAGTCTTGTAGGGGAAGCGCAGGTTTCATGAAAACAACTCAGAATGTCAAGTTATAATGAAATCTTCATTTTGTGTTAGTTTGTCATGATTTCTTCACTAAAACACATTTTCCTATAATGTTACGTCGAACTCTTATAGGGGAAGCGCAGGTTTCATGAAATGAACTCAGAATGTCAAGTTATAATGAAATCTTCATTTTGTGTTAGTTTGTCATGATTTCTTCACGAAAACACGTTTTCCTATAATGTTACGTCGAACTCTTATAGGGGAAGCGCAGGTTTCATGAAATAAACTCAGAATGTCAAGTTATAATGAAATCTTCATTTTGTGTTAGTTTGTCATGATTTCTTCACGAAAACACGTTTTCCTATAATGTTACGTCGAACTCTTATAGGGGAAGCGCAGGTTTCATGAAATAAACTCAGAATGTCAAGTTATAATGAAATCTTCATTTTGTGTTAGTTTGTCATGATTTCTTCACGAAAACACGTTTTCCTATAATGGTAGGTTGAACTCTTGTAGGGGAAGCGCAGGTTTCATGAAAACAACTCAGAATGTCAAGTTATAATGAAATCTTCATTTTGTGTTAGTTTGTCATGATTTCTTCACGAAAACACATTTTCCTATAATGGTAGGTTGAACTCTTGTAGGGGAAGCGCAGGTTTCATGAAAACAACTCAGAATGTCAAGTTATAATGAAATCTTCATTTTGTGTTAGTTTGTCATGATTTCTTCACGAAAACACGTTTTCCTATAATGGTAGGTTGAACTCTTGTAGGGGAAGCGCAGGTTTCATGAAAACAACTCAGAATGTCAAGTTATAATGAAATCTTCATTTTGTGTTAGTTTGTCATGATTTCTTCACGAAAACACGTTTTCCTATAATGGTAGGTTGAACTCTTATAGGGGAAGCGCAGGTTTCATGAAAACAACTCAGAATGTCAAGTTATAATGAAATCTTCATTTTGTGTTAGTTTGTCATGATTTCTTCACGAAAACACGTTTTCCTATAATGGTAGGTTGAACTCTTGTAGGGGAAGCGCAGGTTTCATGAAAACAACTCAGAATGTCAAGTTATAATGAAATCTTCATTTTGTGTTAGTTTGTCATGATTTCTTCACGAAAACACGTTTTCCTATAATGGTAGGTTGAACTCTTGTAGGGGAAGCGCAGGTTTCATGAAAACAACTCAGAATGTCAAGTTATAATGAAATCTTCATTTTGTGTTAGTTTGTCATGATTTCTTCACGAAAACACGTTTTCCTATAATGGTAGGTTGAACTCTTGTAGGGAAAGCGCAGGTTTCATGAAAACAACTCAGAATGTCAAGTTATAATGAAATCTTCATTTTGTGTTAGTTTGTCATGATTTCTTCACGAAAACACGTTTTCCTATAATGGTAGGTTGAACTCTTATAGGGGAAGCGCAGGTTTCATGAAAACAACTCAGAATGTCAAGTTATAATGAAATCTTCATTTTGTGTTAGTTTGTCATGATTTCTTCACGAAAACACGTTTTCCTATAATGGTAGGTTGAACTCTTATAGGGGAAGCGCAGGTTTCATGAAAACAACTCAGAATGTCAAGTTATAATGAAATCTTCATTTTGTGTTAGTTTGTCATGATTTCTTCACGAAAACACGTTTTCCTATAATGGTAGGTTGAACTCTTGTAGGGGAAGCGCAGGTTTCATGAAAACAACTCAGAATGTCAAGTTATAATGAAATCTTCATTTTGTGTTAGTTTGTCATGATTTCTTCACGAAAACACGTTTTCCTATAATGGTAGGTTGAACTCTTGTAGGGGAAGCGCAGGTTTCATGAAAACAACTCAGAATGTCAAGTTATAATGAAATCTTCATTTTGTGTTAGTTTGTCATGATTTCTTCACGAAAACACGTTTTTCTATAATGGTAGGTTGAACTCTTATAGGGGAAGCGCAGGATTCATGAAAACAACTCAGAATGTCAAGTTATAATGAAATCTTCATATTGTGTTAGTTTGTCATGATTTCTTCACGAAAACACGTTTTCCTATAATGGTAGGTTGAACTCTTGTAGGGGAAGCGCAGGTTTCATGAAAACAACTCAGAATGTCAAGTTATAATGAAATCTTCATTTTGTGTTAGTTTGTCATGATTTCTTCACGGAAACACGTTTTCCTATAATGGTAGGTCGAACTCTTGTAGGGGAAGCGCAGGTTTCATGAAAACAACTCAGAATGTCAAGTTATAATGAAATCTTCATTTTGTGTTAGTTTGTCATGATTTCTTCACGAAAACACGTTTTCCTATAATGGTAGGTCGAACTCTTGTAGGGGAAGCGCAGGATTCATGAAAACAACTCAGAATGTCAAGTTATAATGAAATCTTCATTTTGTGTTAGTTTGTCATGATTTCTTCACGAAAACACGTTTTCCTATAATGGTAGGTCGAACTCTTGTAGGGGAAGCGCAGGTTTCATGAAAACAACTCAGAATGTCAAGTTATAATGAAATCTTCATTTTGTGTTAGTTTGTCATGATTTCTTCACGAAAACACGTTTTCCTATAATGGTCGGTCGAACTCTTGTAGGGGAAGCGCAGGTTTCATGAAAACAACTCAGAATGTCAAGTTATAATGAAATCTTCATTTTGTGTTAGTTTGTCATGATTTCTTCACGAAAACACGTTTTCCTATAATGGTAGGTTGAACTCTTGTAGGGGAAGCGCAGGTTTCATGAAAACAACTCAGAATGTCAAGTTATAATGAAATCTTCATTTTGTGTTAGTTTGTCATGATTTCTTCACGAAAACACGTTTTCCTATAATGGTAGGTTGAACTCTTATAGGGGAAGCGCAGGTTTCATGAAAACAACTCAGAATGTCAAGTTATAATGAAATCTTCATTTTGTGTTAGTTTGTCATGATTTCTTCACGAAAACACGTTTTCCTATAATGGTAGGTCGAACTCTTGTAGGGGAAGCGCAGGTTTCATGAAAACAACTCAGAATGTCAAGTTACAATGAAATCTTCATTTTGTGTTAGTTTGTCATGATTTCTTCACGAAAACACGTTTTCCTATAATGGTAGGTTGAACTCTTGTAGGGGAAGCGCAGGTTTCATGAAAACAACTCAGAATGTCAAGTTATAATGAAATCTTCATTTTGTGTTAGTTTGTCATGATTTCTTCACGAAAACACGTTTTCCTATAATGGTAGGTCGAACTCTTGTAGGGGAAGCGCAGGTTTCATGAAAACAACTCAGAATGTCAAGTTATAATGAAATCTTCATTTTGTGTTAGTTTGTCATGATTTCTTCACTAAAACACATTTTCCTATAATGTTACGTCGAACTCTTATAGGGGAAGCGCAGGTTTCATGAAATGAACTCAGAATGTCAAGTTATAATGAAATCTTCATTTTGTGTTAGTTTGTCATGATTTCTTCACGAAAACACGTTTTCCTATAATGTTACGTCGAACTCTTATAGGGGAAGCGCAGGTTTCATGAAATAAACTCAGAATGTCAAGTTATAATGAAATCTTCATTTTGTGTTAGTTTGTCATGATTTCTTCACGAAAACACGTTTTCCTATAATGTTACGTCGAACTCTTATAGGGGAAGCGCAGGTTTCATGAAAACAACTCAGAATGTCAAGTTATAATGAAATCTTCATTTTGTGTTAGTTTGTCATGATTTCTTCACGAAAACACGTTTTTCTATAATGGTAGGTTGAACTCTTATAGGGGAAGCGCAGGATTCATGAAAACAACTCAGAATGTCAAGTTATAATGAAATCTTCATATTGTGTTAGTTTGTCATGATTTCTTCACGAAAACACGTTTTCCTATAATGGTAGGTTGAACTCTTGTAGGGGAAGCGCAGGTTTCATGAAAACAACTCAGAATGTCAAGTTATAATGAAATCTTCATTTTGTGTTAGTTTGTCATGATTTCTTCACGAAAACACGTTTTCCTATAATGGTAGGTTGAACTCTTATAGGGGAAGCGCAGGTTTCATGAAAACAACTCAGAATGTCAAGTTATAATGAAATCTTCATTTTGTGTTAGTTTGTCATGATTTCTTCACGAAAACACGTTTTCCTATAATGGTAGGTTGAACTCTTGTAGGGGAAGCGCAGGTTTCATGAAAACAACTCAGAATGTCAAGTTATAATGAAATCTTCATTTTGTGTTAGTTTGTCATGATTTCTTCACGAAAACACGTTTTCCTATAATGGTAGGTTGAACTCTTGTAGGGGAAGCGCAGGTTTCATGAAATCTTCATTTTGTGTTAGTTTGTCATGATTTCTTCACGAAAACATGTTTTTCTATAATGGTAGGTTGAACTCTTATAGGGGAAGCGCAGGATTCATGAAAACAACTCAGAATGTCAAGTTATAATGAAATCTTCATATTGTGTTAGTTTGTCATGATTTCTTCACGAAAACACGTTTTCCTATAATGGTAGGTTGAACTCTTGTAGGGGAAGCGCAGGTTTCATGAAAACAACTCAGAATGTCAAGTTATAATGAAATCTTCATTTTGTGTTAGTTTGTCATGATTTCTTCACGAAAACACGTTTTCCTATAATGGTAGGTCGAACTCTTGTAGGGGAAGCGCAGGTTTCATGAAAACAACTCAGAATGTCAAGTTATAATGAAATCTTCATTTTGTGTTAGTTTGTCATGATTTCTTCACGAAAACACGTTTTCCTATAATGGTAGGTCGAACTCTTGTAGGGGAAGCGCAGGATTCATGAAAACAACTCAGAATGTCAAGTTATAATGAAATCTTCATTTTGTGTTAGTTTGTCATGATTTCTTCACGAAAACACGTTTTCCTATAATGGTAGGTCGAACTCTTGTAGGGGAAGCGCAGGTTTCATGAAAACAACTCAGAATGTCAAGTTATAATGAAATCTTCATTTTGTGTTAGTTTGTTATAATTTCTTCACGAAAACACGTTTTCCTATAATGGTCGGTCGAACTCTTGTAGGGGAAGCGCAGGTTTCATGAAAACAACTCAGAATGTCAAGTTATAATGAAATCTTCATTTTGTGTTAGTTTGTCATGATTTCTTCACGAAAACACGTTTTCCTATAATGGTAGGTCGAACTCTTGTAGGGGAAGCGCAGGTTTCATGAAAACAACTCAGAATGTCAAGTTATAATGAAATCTTCATTTTGTGTTAGTTTGTCATGATTTCTTCACGAAAACACGTTTTCCTATAATGGTAGGTCGAACTCTTGTAGGGGAAGCGCAGGTTTCATGAAAACAACTCAGAATGTCAAGTTATAATGAAATCTTCATTTTGTGTTAGTTTGTCATGATTTCTTCACGAAAACACATTTTCCTATAATGGTAGGTTGAACTATAATAGGGGAAGCGCAGGTTTCATGAAATGAACTCAGAATGTCAAGTTATAATGAAATCTTCATTTTGTGTTAGTTTGTCATGATTTCTTCACGAAAACACGTTTTCCTATAATGGTAGGTCGAACTCTTGTAGGGGAAGCGCAGGTTTCATGAAAACAACTCAGAATGTCAAGTTATAATGAAATCTTCATTTTGTGTTAGTTTGTCATGATTTCTTCACGAAAACACGTTTTCCTATAATGGTAGGTCGAACTCTTGTAGGGGAAGCGCAGGTTTCATGAAAACAACTCAGAATGTCAAGTTATAATGAAATCTTCATTTTGTGTTAGTTTGTCATGATTTCTTCACGAAAACACATTTTCCTATAATGGTAGGTTGAACTATAATAGGGGAAGCGCAGGTTTCATGAAATGAACTCAGAATGTCAAGTTATAATGAAATCTTCATTTTGTGTTAGTTTGTCATGATTTCTTCACTAAAACACATTTTCCTATAATGTTACGTCGAACTCTTATAGGGGAAGCGCAGGTTTCATGAAATGAACTCAGAATGTCAAGTTATAATGAAATCTTCATTTTGTGTTAGTTTGTCATGATTTCTTCACGAAAACACGTTTTCCTATAATGTTACGTCGAACTCTTATAGGGGAAGCGCAGGTTTTATGAAATAAACTCAGAATGTCAAGTTATAATGAAATCTTCATTTTGTGTTAGTTTGTCATGATTTCTTCACGAAAACACGTTTTCCTATAATGGTAGGTCGAACTCTTGTAGGGGAAGCGCAGGTTTCATGAAAACAACTCAGAATGTCAAGTTATAATGAAATCTTCATTTTGTGTTAGTTTGTCATGATTTCTTCACGAAAACACGTTTTCCTATAATGGTAGGTCGAACTCTTGTAGGGGAAGCGCAGGTTTCATGAAAACAACTCAGAATGTCAAGTTATAATGAAATCTTCATTTTGTGTTAGTTTGTCATGATTTCTTCACGAAAACACGTTTTCCTATAATGGTAGGTCGAACTCTTGTAGGGGAAGCGCAGGTTTCATGAAATGAACTCAGAATGTCAAGTTATAATGAAATCTTCATTTTGTGTTAGTTTGTCATGATTTCTTCACGAAAACACGTTTTCCTATAATGGTAGGTCGAACTATAATAGGGGAAGCGCAGGTTTCATGAAATGAACACAGAATGTCAAGTTATAATGAAATCTTCATTTTGTGTTAGTTTGTCATGATTTCTTCACGAAAACACGTTTTCCTATAATGTTACGTCGAACTCTTATAGGGGAAGCGCAGGTTTCATGAAATGAACTCAGAATGTCAAGTTATAATGAAATCTTCATTTTTTGTTAGTTTGTCATGATTTCTTCACGAAAACACGTTTTCCTATAATGTTACGTCGAACTGTTATAGGGGAAGCGCAGGTTTCATGAAATGAACTCAGAATGTCAAGTTATAATGAAATCTTCATTTTGTGTTAGTTTGTCATGATTTCTTCACGAAAACAGGTTTTCCTATAATGTTACGTCGAACTCTTATAGGGGAAGCGCAGGTTTCATGAAATGAACTCAGAATGTCAAGTTATAATGAAATCTTCATTTTGTGTTAGTTTGTCATGATTTCTTCACGAAAACACGTTTTCCTATAATGGTAGGTCAAACTCTAATAGGGGAATCGCAGGTTTCATGAAATGAACTCAGAATGTCAAGTTATAATGAAATCTTCATTTTGTGTTAGTTTGTCATGATTTCTTCACGAAAAACACGTTTTCCTATAATGTTACGTCGAACACTTATAGGGGAAGCGCAGGTTTCATGAAATAAACTCAGAATGTCAAGTTATAATGAAATCTTCATTTTGTGTTAGTTTGTCATGATTTCTTCACGAAAACAAGTTTTCCTATAATGGTAGGTCGAACTGTTATAGGGGAAGCGCAGGTTTCATGAAATGAACTCAGAATGTCAAGTTATAATGAAATCTTCATTTTGTTTTAGTTTGTTAAGATTTCTTCACGAAAACACGTTTTCCTATAATGTTACGTCGAACGCTTATAGGGGAAGCGCAGGTTTCATGAAATGAACTCAGAATGTCAAGTTATAATGAAATCTTCATTTTGTGTTAGTTTGTCATGATTTCTTCACGAAATCACGTTTTCCTATAATGGTAGGTCGAACTCTTATAGGGGAAGCGCAGGTTTCATGAAATGAACTCAGAATGTCAAGTTATAATGAAATCTTAATTTTGTGTTAGTTTGTCATGATTTCTTCACGAAAACACGTTTTCCTATAATGTTACGTCGAACTCTTATAGGGGAAGCGCAGGTTTCATGAAATGAACTCAGAATGTCAAGTTATAATGAAATCTTCATTTTGTGTTAGTTTGTCATGATTTCTTCACGAAAACACGTTTTCCTATAATGGTAGGTCGAACTATAATAGGGGAAGCGCAGGTTTCATGAAATGAACTCAGAATGTCAAGTTATAATGAAATCTTCATTTTGTGTTAGTTTGTCATGATTTCTTCACGAAAACACGTTTTCCTATAATGGTAGGTTGAACTCTTGTAGAGGAAGCGCAGGTTTCATGAAAACAACTCAGAATGTCAAGTTATAATGAAATCTTCATTTTGTGTTAGTTTGTCATGATTTCTTCACGAAAACACGTTTTCCTATAATGGTAGATCGAACTCTTGTAGGGGAAGCGCAGGTTTCATGAAAACAACTCAGAATGTCAAGTTATAATGAAATCTTCATTTTGTGTTAGTTTGTCATGATTTCTTCACGAAAACACGTTTTCCTATAATGGTAGGTCGAACTCTTGTAGGGGAAGCGCAGGTTTCATGAAAACAACTCAGAATGTCAAGTTATAATGAAATCTTCATTTTGTGTTAGTTTGTCATGATTTCTTCACGAAAACACGTTTTCCTATAATGGTAGGTCGAACTCTTGTAGGGGAAGCGCAGGATTCATGAAAACAACTCAGAATGTCAAGTTATAATGAAATCTTCATTTTGTGTTAGTTTGTCATGATTTCTTCACGAAAACACGTTTTCCTATAATGGTAGGTCGAACTCTTGTAGGGGAAGCGCAGGTTTCATGAAAACAACTCAGAATGTCAAGTTATAATGAAATCTTCATTTTGTGTTAGTTTGTCATGATTTCTTCACGAAAACACGTTTTCCTATAATGGTCGGTCGAACTCTTGTAGGGGAAGCGCAGGTTTCATGAAAACAACTCAGAATGTCAAGTTATAATGAAATCTTCATTTTGTGTTAGTTTGTCATGATTTCTTCACGAAAACACGTTTTCCTATAATGGTAGGTCGAACTCTTGTAGGGGAAGCGCAGGTTTCATGAAAACAACTCAGAATGTCAAGTTATAATGAAATCTTCATTTTGTGTTAGTTTGTCATGATTTCTTCACGAAAACACGTTTTCCTATAATGGTAGGTCGAACTCTTGTAGGGGAAGCGCAGGTTTCATGAAAACAACTCAGAATGTCAAGTTATAATGAAATCTTCATTTTGTGTTAGTTTGTCATGATTTCTTCACGAAAACACGTTTTCCTATAATGGTAGGTCGAACTCTTGTAGGGGAAGCGCAGGTTTCATGAAAACAACTCAGAATGTCAAGTTCCAATGAAATATTCATTTTGTGTTAGTTTGTCATGATTTCTTCACGAAAACACGTTTTCCTATAATGGTAGGTTGAACTCTTGTAGGGGAAGCGCAGGTTTCATGAAAACAACTCAGAATGTCAAGTTATAATGAAATCTTCATTTTGTGTTAGTTTGTCATGATTTCTTCACGAAAACACGTTTTCCTATAATGGTAGGTCGAACTCTTGTAGGGGAAGCGCAGGTTTCATGAAAACAACTCAGAATGTCAAGTTATAATGAAATCTTCATTTTGTGTTAGTTTGTCATGATTTCTTCACGAAAACACGTTTTCCTATAATGTTACGTCGAACTCTTATAGGGGAAGCGCAGGTTTCATGAAATAAACTCAGAATGTCAAGTTATAATGAAATCTTCATTTTGTGTTAGTTTGTCATGATTTCTTCACGAAAACACGTTTTCCTATAATGTTACGTCGAACTCTTGTAGGGGAAGCGCAGGTTTCATGAAATAAACTCAGAATGTCAAGTTATAATGAAATCTTCATTTTGTGTTAGTTTGTCATGATTTCTTCACGAAAACACGTTTTCCTATAATGGTAGGTCGAACTCTTGTAGGGGAAGCGTAGGTTTCATGAAAACAACTCAGAATGTCAAGTTATAAAGAAATCTTCATTTTGTGTTAGTTTGTCATGATTTCTTCACGAAAACACGTTTTCCTATAATGGTAGGTCGAACTCTTGTAGGGGAAGCGCAGGTTTCATGAAAACAACTCAGAATGTCAAGTTATAATGAAATCTTCATTTTGTGTTAGTTTGTCATGATTTCTTCACGAAAACACGTTTTCCTATAATGGTAGGTCGAACTCTTGTAGGGGAAGCGCAGGTTTCATGAAAACAACTCAGAATGTCAAGTTATAATGAAATCTTCATTTTGTGTTAGTTTGTCATGATTTCTTCACGAAAACACGTTTTCCTATAATGGTAGGTCGAACTCTTGTAGGGGAAGCGCAGGTTTCATGAAAACAACTCAGAATGTCAAGTTATAATGAAATCTTCATTTTGTGTTAGTTTGTCATGATTTCTTCACGAAAACACGTTTTCCTATAATGGTAGGTCGAACTCTTGTAGGGGAAGCGCAGGTTTCATGAAAACAACTCAGAATGTCAAGTTATAATGAAATCTTCATTTTGTGTTAGTTTGTCATGATTTCTTCACGAAAACACGTTTTCCTATAATGGTAGGTCGAACTCTTATAGGGGAAGCGCAGGTTTCATGAAAACAACTCAGAATGTCAAGTTATAATGAAATCTTCATTTTGTGTTAGTTTGTCATGATTTCTTCACGAAAACACGTTTTCCTATAATGGTAGGTCGAACTCTTGTAGGGGAAGCGCAGGTTTCATGAAAACAACTCAGAATGTCAAGTTATAATGAAATCTTCATTTTGTGTTAGTTTGTCATGATTTCTTCACGAAAACACGTTTTCCTATAATGGTAGGTCGAACTCTTGTAGGGGAAGCGCAGGTTTCATGAAAACAACTCAGAATGTCAAGTTATAATGAAATCTTCATATTGTGTTAGTTTGTCATGATTTCTTCACGAAAACACGTTTTCCTATAATGTTACGTCGAACTCTTGTAGGGGAAGCGCAGGTTTCATGAAATAAACTCAGAATGTCAAGTTATAATGAAATCTTCATTTTGTGTTAGTTTGTCATGATTTCTTCACGAAAACACGTTTTCCTATAATGGTAGGTCGAACTCTTGTAGGGGAAGCGTAGGTTTCATGAAAACAACTCAGAATGTCAAGTTATAAAGAAATCTTCATTTTGTGTTAGTTTGTCATGATTTCTTCACGAAAACACGTTTTCCTATAATGGTAGGTCGAACTCTTGTAGGGGAAGCGCAGGTTTCATGAAAACAACTCAGAATGTCAAGTTATAATGAAATCTTCATTTTGTGTTAGTTTGTCATGATTTCTTCACGAAAACACGTTTTCCTATAATGGTAGGTCGAACTCTTGTAGGGGAAGCGCAGGTTTCATGAAAACAACTCAGAATGTCAAGTTATAATGAAATCTTCATTTTGTGTTAGTTTGTCATGATTTCTTCACGAAAACACGTTTTCCTATAATGGTAGGTCGAACTCTTGTAGGGGAAGCGCAGGTTTCATGAAAACAACTCAGAATGTCAAGTTATAATGAAATCTTCATTTTGTGTTAGTTTGTCATGATTTCTTCACGAAAACACGTTTTCCTATAATGGTAGGTCGAACTCTTGTAGGGGAAGCGCAGGTTTCATGAAAACAACTCAGAATGTCAAGTTATAATGAAATCTTCATTTTGTGTTAGTTTGTCATGATTTCTTCACGAAAACACGTTTTCCTATAATGGTAGGTCGAACTCTTATAGGGGAAGCGCAGGTTTCATGAAAACAACTCAGAATGTCAAGTTATAATGAAATCTTCATTTTGTGTTAGTTTGTCATGATTTCTTCACGAAAACACGTTTTCCTATAATGGTAGGTCGAACTCTTGTAGGGGAAGCGCAGGTTTCATGAAAACAACTCAGAATGTCAAGTTATAATGAAATCTTCATTTTGTGTTAGTTTGTCATGATTTCTTCACGAAAACACGTTTTCCTATAATGGTAGGTCGAACTCTTGTAGGGGAAGCGCAGGTTTCATGAAAACAACTCAGAATGTCAAGTTATAATGAAATCTTCATTTTGTGTTAGTTTGTCATGATTTCTTCACGAAAACACGTTTTCCTATAATGGTAGGTCGAACTCTTGTAGGGGAAGCGCAGGTTTCATGAAAACAACTCAGAATGTCAAGTTATAATGAAATCTTCATTTTGTGTTAGTTTGTCATGATTTCTTCACGAAAACACGTTTTCCTATAATGGTAGGTCGAACTCTTGTAGGGGAAGCGCAGGTTTCATGAAAACAACTCAGAATGTCAAGTTATAATGAAATCTTCATTTTGTGTTAGTTTGTCATGATTTCTTCACGAAAACACGTTTTCCTATAATGGTAGGTCGAACTCTTGTAGGGGAAGCGCAGGTTTCATGAAATGAACTCAGAATGTCAAGTTATAATGAAATCTTCATTTTGTGTTAGTTTGTCATGATTTCTTCACGAAAACACATTTTCCTATAATGGTAGGTTGAACTATAATAGGGGAAGCGCAGGTTTCATGAAATGAACTCAGAATGTCAAGTTATAATGAAATCTTCATTTTGTGTTAGTTTGTCATGATTTCTTCACGAAAACACGTTTTCCTATAATGGTAGGTCGAACTCTTGTAGGGGAAGCGCAGGTTTCATGAAAACAACTCAGAATGTCAAGTTATAATGAAATCTTCATTTTGTGTTAGTTTGTCATGATTTCTTCACGAAAACACGTTTTCCTATAATGGTAGGTCGAACTCTTGTAGGGGAAGCGCAGGTTTCATGAAAACAACTCAGAATGTCAAGTTATAATGAAATCTTCATTTTGTGTTAGTTTGTCATGATTTCTTCACGAAAACACATATTCCTATAATGGTAGGTTGAACTATAATAGGGGAAGCGCAGGTTTCATGAAATGAACTCAGAATGTCAAGTTATAATGAAATCTTCATTTTGTGTTAGTTTGTCATGATTTCTTCACTAAAACACATTTTCCTATAATGTTACGTCGAACTCTTATAGGGGAAGCGCAGGTTTCATGAAATGAACTCAGAATGTCAAGTTATAATGAAATCTTCATTTTGTGTTAGTTTGTCATGATTTCTTCACGAAAACACGTTTTCCTATAATGGTAGGTCAAACTCTTAGAGGGGAAGCGCAGGTTTCATGAAATGAACTCAGAATGTCAAGTTATAATGAAATCTTCATTTTGTGTTAGTTTGTCATGATTTCTTCACGAAAACACGTTTTCCTATAATGTTACGTCGAACTCTTATAGGGGAAGCGCAGGTTTCATGAAATAAACTCAGAATGTCAAGTTATAATGAAATCTTCATTTTGTGTTAGTTTGTCATGATTTCTTCACGAAAACACGTTTTCCTATAATGTTACGTCGAACTCTTATAGGGGAAGCGCAGGTTTTATGAAATAAACTCAGAATGTCAAGTTATAATGAAATCTTCATTTTGTGTTAGTTTGTCATGATTTCTTCACGAAAACACGTTTTCCTATAATGGTAGGTCGAACTCTTGTAGGGGAAGCGCAGGTTTCATGAAAACAACTCAGAATGTCAAGTTATAATGAAATCTTCATTTTGTGTTAGTTTGTCATGATTTCTTCACGAAAACACGTTTTCCTATAATGGTAGGTCGAACTCTTGTAGGGGAAGCGCAGGTTTCATGAAAACAACTCAGAATGTCAAGTTATAATGAAATCTTCATTTTGTGTTAGTTTGTCATGATTTCTTCACGAAAACACGTTTTCCTATAATGGTAGGTCGAACTCTTGTAGGGGAAGCGCAGGTTTCATGAAATGAACTCAGAATGTCAAGTTATAATGAAATCTTCATTTTGTGTTAGTTTGTCATGATTTCTTCACGAAAACACGTTTTCCTATAATGGTAGGTCGAACTATAATAGGGGAAGCGCAGGTTTCATGAAATGAACACAGAATGTCAAGTTATAATGAAATCTTCATTTTGTGTTAGTTTGTCATGATTTCTTCACGAAAACACGTTTTCCTATAATGTTACGTCGAACTCTTATAGGGGAAGCGCAGGTTTCATGAAATGAACTCAGAATGTCAAGTTATAATGAAATCTTCATTTTGTGTTAGTTTGTCATGATTTCTTCACGAAAACACGTTTTCGTATAATGTTACGTCAAACTCTTATAGGGGAAGCGCAGGTTTCATGAAATGAACTCAGAATGTCAAGTTATAATGAAATCTTCATTTTGTGTTAGTTTGTCATGATTTCTTCACGAAAACACGTTTTCCTATAATGTTACGTCAAACTCTTAAAGGGGAAGCGCAGGTTTCATGAAATGAACTCAGAATGTCAAGTTATAATGAAATCTTCATTTTTTGTTAGTTTGTCATGATTTCTTCACGAAAACACGTTTTCCTATAATGTTACGTCGAACTGTTATAGGGGAAGCGCAGGTTTCATGAAATGAACTCAGAATGTCAAGTTATAATGAAATCTTCATTTTGTGTTAGTTTGTCATGATTTCTTCACGAAAACAGGTTTTCCTATAATGTTCCGTCGAACTCTTATAGGGGAAGCGCAGGTTTCATGAAATGAACTCAGAATGTCAAGTTATAATGAAATCTTCATTTTGTGTTAGTTTGTCATGATTTCTTCACGAAAACACGTTTTCCTATAATGGTAGGTCAAACTCTAATAGGGGAATCGCAGGTTTCATGAAATGAACTCAGAATGTCAAGTTATAATGAAATCTTCATTTTGTGTTAGTTTGTCATGATTTCTTCACGAAAAACACGTTTTCCTATAATGTTACGTCGAACACTTATAGGGGAAGCGCAGGTTTCATGAAATAAACTCAGAATGTCAAGTTATAATGAAATCTTCATTTTGTGTTAGTTTGTCATGATTTCTTCACGAAAACACGTTTTCCTATAATGGTAGGTCGAACTATAATAGGGGAAGCGCAGGTTTCATGAAATGAACTCAGAATGTCAAGTTATAATGAAATCTTCATTTTGTGTTAGTTTGTCATGATTTCTTCACGAAAAACACGTTTTCCTATAATGTTACGTCGAACACTTATAGGGGAAGCGCAGGTTTCATGAAATAAACTCAGAATGTCAAGTTATAATGAAATCTTCATTTTGTGTTAGTTTGTCATGATTTCTTCACGAAAACAAGTTTTCCTATAATGGTAGGTCGAACTGTTATAGGGGAAGCGCAGGTTTCATGAAATGAACTCAGAATGTCAAGTTATAATGAAATCTTCATTTTGTTTTAGTTTGTTAAGATTTCTTCACGAAAACACGTTTTCCTATAATGTTACGTCGAACGCTTATAGGGGAAGCGCAGGTTTCATGAAATGAACTCAGAATGTCAAGTTATAATGAAATCTTCATTTTGTGTTAGTTTGTCATGATTTCTTCACGAAAACACGTTTTCCTATAATGGTAGGTCGAACTCTTGTAGAGGAAGCGCAGGTTTCATGAAAACAACTCAGAATGTCAAGTTATAATGAAATCTTCATTTTGTGTTAGTTTGTCATGATTTCTTCACGAAAACACGTTTTCCTATAATGGTAGATCGAACTCTTGTAGGGGAAGCGCAGGTTTCATGAAAACAACTCAGAATGTCAAGTTATAATGAAATCTTCATTTTGTGTTAGTTTGTCATGATTTCTTCACGAAAACACGTTTTCCTATAATGGTAGGTTGAACTCTTGTAGGGGAAGCGCAGGTTTCATGAAAACAACTCAGAATGTCAAGTTATAATGAAATCTTCATTTTGTGTTAGTTTGTCATGATTTCTTCACGAAAACACGTTTTCCTATAATGGTAGGTTGAACTCTTGTAGGGGAAGCGCAGGTTTCATGAAAACAACTCAGAATGTCAAGTTATAATTAAATCTTCATTTTGTGTTAGTTTGTCATGATTTCTTCGCGAAAACACGTTTTCCTATAATGGTAGGTTGATCTCTTGTAGGGGAAGCGCAGGATTCATGAAAACAACTCAGAATGTCAAGTTACAATGAAATCTTCATTTTGTGTTAGTTTGTCATGATTTCTTCGCGAAAACACGTTTTCCTATAATGGTAGGTGGATCTCTTGTAGGGGAAGCGCAGGATTCATGAAAACAACTCAGAATGTCAAGTTATAATGAAATCTTCATTTTGTGTTAGTTTGTCATGATTTCTTCACGAAAACACGTTTTCCTATAATGGTAGGTTGAACTCTTGTAGGGGAAGCGCAGGTTTCATGAAAACAACTCAGAATGTCAAGTTATAATGAAATCTTCATTTTGTGTTAGTTTGTCATGATTTCTTCACGAAAACACGTTTTCCTATAATGGTAGGTCGAACTCTTGTAGGGGAAGCGCAGGTTTCATGAAAACAACTCAGAATGTCAAGTTATAATGAAATCTTCATTTTGTGTTAGTTTGTCATGATTTCTTCACGAAAACACGTTTTCCTATAATGGTAGGTCGAACTCTTGTAGGGGAAGCGCAGGTTTCATGAAAACAACTCAGAATGTCAAGTTATAATGAAATCTTCATTTTGTGTTAGTTTGTCATGATTTCTTCACGAAAACACGTTTTCCTATAATGGTAGGTCGAACTCTTGTAGGGGAAGCGCAGGTTTCATGAAAACAACTCAGAATGTCAAGTTATAATGAAATCTTCATTTTGTGTTAGTTTGTCATGATTTCTTCACGAAAACACGTTTTCCTATAATGGTAGGTCGAACTCTTGTAGGGGAAGCGCAGGTTTCATGAAAACAACTCAGAATGTCAAGTTATAATGAAATCTTCATTTTGTGTTAGTTTGTCATGATTTCTTCACGAAAACACGTTTTCCTATAATGGTAGGTGGAACTCTTGTAGGGGAAGCGCAGGTTTCATGAACACAACTCAGAATGTCAAGTTATAATGAAATCTTCATTTTGTGTTAGTTTGTCATGATTTCTTCACGAAAACACGTTTTCCTATAATGGTAGGTGGAACTCTTGTAGGGGAAGCGCAGGATTCATGAAAACAACTCAGAATGTCAAGTTATAATGAAATCTTCATTTTGTGTTAGTTTGTCATGATTTCTTCACGAAAAGACGTTTTCCTATAATGGTAGGTCGAACTCTTGTAGGGGAAGCGCAGGTTTCATGAAAACAACTCAGAATGTCAAGTTATAATGAAATCTTCATTTTGTGTTAGTTTGTCATGATTTCTTCACGAAAAGACGTTTTCCTATAATGGTAGGTCGAACTCTTGTAGGGGAAGCGCAGGTTTCATGAAAACAACTCAGAATGTCAAGTTATAATGAAATCTTCATTTTGTGTTAGTTTGTCATGATTTCTTCACGAAAACACGTTTTCCTATAATGGTAGGTCGAACTCTTGTAGGGGAAGCGCAGGTTTCATGAAAACAACTCAGAATGTCAAGTTATAATTAAATCTTCATTTTGTGTTAGTTTGTCATGATTTCTTCGCGAAAACACGTTTTCCTATAATGGTAGGTTGATCTCTTGTAGGGGAAGCGCAGGATTCATGAAAACAACTCAGAATGTCAAGTTACAATGAAATCTTCATTTTGTGTTAGTTTGTCATGATTTCTTCACGAAAACACGTTTTCCTATAATGGTAGGTGGAACTCTTGTAGGGGAAGCGCAGGATTCATGAAAACAACTCAGAATGTCAAGTTATAATGAAATCTTCATTTTGTGTTAGTTTGTCATGATTTCTTCACGAAAACACGTTTTCCTATAATGGTAGGTCGATCTCTTGTAGGGGAAGCGCAGGATTCATGAAAACAACTCAGAATGTCAAGTTATAATGAAATCTTCATTTTGTGTTAGTTTGTCATGATTTCTTCACGAAAACACGTTTTCCTATAATGGTAGGTCGAACTCTTGTAGGGGAAGCGCAGGTTTCATGAAAACAACTCAGAATGTCAAGTTATAATGAAATCTTCATTTTGTGTTAGTTTGTCATGATTTCTTCACGAAAACACGTTTTCCTATAATGGTAGGTCGAACTCTTGTAGGGGAAGCGCAGGTTTCATGAAAACAACTCAGAATGTCAAGTTATAATGAAATCTTCATTTTGTGTTAGTTTGTCATGATTTCTTCACGAAAACACGTTTTCCTATAATGGTAGGTCGAACTCTTGTAGGGGAAGCGCAGGTTTCATGAAAACAACTCAGAATGTCAAGTTATAATGAAATCTTCATTTTGTGTTAGTTTGTCATGATTTCTTCACGAAAACACGTTTTCCTATAATGGTTGGTCGAACTCTTGTAGGGGAAGCGCAGGTTTCATGAAAACAACTCAGAATGTCAAGTTATAATGAAATCTTCATTTTATGTTAGTTTGTCATGATTTCTTCACGAAAACACGTTTTCCTATAATGGTAGGTTGAACTCTTGTAGGGGAAACGCAGGATTCATGAAAACAACTCAGAATGTCAAGTTATAATGAAATCTTCATTTTGTGTTAGTTTGTCATGATTTCTTCACGAAAACACGTTTTCCTATAATGGTAGGTTGAACTCTTGTAGGGGAAGCGCAGGATTCATGAAAACAACTCAGAATGTCAAGTTATAATGAAATCTTCATTTTGTGTTAGTTTGTCATGATTTCTTCACGAAAACACGTTTTCCTATAATGGTAGGTTGAACTCTTGTAGGGGAAGCGCAGGTTTCATGAAAACAACTCAGAATGTCAAGTTATAATGAAATCTTCATTTTGTGTTAGTTTGTCATGATTTCTTCACGAAAACACGTTTTCCTATAATGGTAGGTTGAACTCTTGTAGGGGAAGCGCAGGTTTCATGAAAACAACTCAGAATGTCAAGTTATAATGAAATCTTCATTTTGTGTTAGTTTGTCATGATTTCTTCACGGAAACACGTTTTCCTATAATGGTAGGTTGAACTCTTGTAGGGGAAGCGCAGGATTCATGAAAACAACTCAGAATGTCATGTTATAATGAAATCTTCATTTTGTGTTAGTTTGTCATGATTTCTTCACGAAAACACGTTTTCCTATAATGGTAGGTTGAACTCTTGTAGGGGAAGCGCAGGTTTCATGAAAACAACTCAGAATGTCAAGTTATAATGAAATCTTCATTTTGTGTTAGTTTGTCATGATTTCTTCACGAAAACACGTTTTCCTATAATAGTAGGTTGAACTCTTGTAGGGGAAGCGCAGGTTTCATGAAAACAACTCAGAATGTCAAGTTATAATGAAATCTTCATTTTGTGTTAGTTTGTCATGATTTCTTCACGAAAACACGTTTTCCTATAATGGTAGATCGAACTCTTGTAGGGGAAGCGCAGGTTTCATGAAAACAACTCAGAATGTCAAGTTATAATGAAATCTTCATTTTGTGTTAGTTTGTCATGATTTCTTCACGAAAACACGTTTTCCTATAATGGTAGATCGAACTCTTGTAGGGGAAGCGCAGGTTTCATGAAAACAACTCAGAATGTCAAGTTATAATGAAATCTTCATTTTGTGTTAGTTTGTCATGATTTCTTCACGAAAACACGTTTTCCTATAATGGTAGGTTGAACTCTTGTAGGGGAAGCGCAGGTTTCATGAAAACAACTCAGAATGTCAAGTTATAATGAAATCTTCATTTTGTGTTAGTTTGTCATGATTTCTTCACGAAAACACGTTTTCCTATAATGGTAGGTCGAACTCTTGTAGGGGAAGCGCAGGTTTCATGAAAACAACTCAGAATGTCAAGTTATAATGAAATCTTCATTTTGTGTTAGTTTGTCATGATTTCTTCACGAAAACACGTTTTCCTATAATGGTAGGTCGAACTCTTGTAGGGGAAGCGCAGGTTTCATGAAAACAACTCAGAATGTCAAGTTATAATGAAATCTTCATTTTGTGTTAGTTTGTCATGATTTCTTCACGAAAACACATTTTCCTATAATGGTAGGTCGAACTCTTGTAGGGGAAGCGCAGGTTTCAGGAAAACAACTCAGAATGTCAAGTTATAATGAAATCTTCATTTTGTGTTAGTTTGTCATGATTTCTTCACGAAAACACGTTTTCCTATTATGGTAGGTTGAACTCTTGTAGGGAAAGCGCAGGTTTCATGAAAACAACTCAGAATGTCAAGTTATAATGAAATCTTCATTTTGTGTTAGTTTGTCATGATTTCTTCACGAAAACACGTTTTCCTATAATGGTAGGTTGAACTCTTGTAGGGAAAGCGCAGGTTTCATGAAAACAACTCAGAATGTCAAGTTATAATGAAATCTTCATTTTGTGTTAGTTTGTCATGATTTCTTCACGAAAACACGTTTTCCTATAATGGTAGATCGAACTCTTGTAGGGGAAGCGCAGGTTTCATGAAAACAACTCAGAATGTCAAGTTATAATGAAATCTTCATTTTGTGTTAGTTTGTCATGATTTCTTCACGAAAACACGTTTTCCTATAATGGTAGGTTGAACTCTTGTAGGGAAAGCGCAGGTTTCATGAAAACAACTCAGAATGTCAAGTTATAATGAAATCTTCATTTTGTGTTAGTTTGTCATGATTTCTTCACGAAAACACGTTTTCCTATAATGGTAGGTCGAACTCTTGTAGGGGAAGCGCAGGATTCATGAAAACAACTCAGAATGTCAAGTTATAATGAAATCTTCATTTTGTGTTAGTTTGTCATGATTTCTTCACGAAAACACGTTTTCCTATAATGGTAGGTTGAACTCTTGTAGGGGAAGCGCAGGTTTCATGAAAACAACTCAGAATGTCAAGTTATAATGAAATCTTCATTTTGTGTTAGTTTGTCATGATTTCTTCACGAAAACACGTTTTCCTATAATGGTAGATCGAACTCTTGTAGGGGAAGCGCAGGTTTCATGAAAACAACTCAGAATGTCAAGTTATAATGAAATCTTCATTTTGTGTTAGTTTGTCATGATTTCTTCACGAAACCACGTTTTCCTATAATGGTAGGTTGAACTCTTGTAGGGGAAGCGCAGGTTTCATGAAAACAACTCAGAATGTCAAGTTATAATGAAATCTTCATTTTGTGTTAGTTTGTCATGATTTCTTCACGAAAACACGTTTTCCTATAATGGTAGGTTGAACTCTTGTAGGGGAAGCGCAGGTTTCATGAAAACAACTCAGAATGTCAAGTTATAATGAAATCTTCATTTTGTGTTAGTTTGTCATGATTTCTTCACGAAAACACGTTTTCCTATAATGGTAGGTTGAACTCTGGTAGGGGAAGCGCAGGTTTCATGAAAACAACTCAGAATGTCAAGTTATAATGAAATCTTCATTTTGTGTTAGTTTGTCATGATTTCTTCGCGAAAACACGTTTTCCTATAATGGTAGGTTGAACTCTTGTAGGGAAAGCGCAGGTTTCATGAAAACAACTCAGAATGTCAAGTTATAATGAAATCTTCATTTTGTGTTAGTTTGTCATGATTTCTTCACGAAAACACGTTTTCCTATAATGGTAGGTTGAACTCTTGTAGGGAAAGCGCAGGTTTCATGAAAACAACTCAGAATGTCAAGTTATAATGAAATCTTCATTTTGTGTTAGTTTGTCATGATTTCTTCACGAAAACACGTTTTCCTATAATGGTAGATCGAACTCTTGTAGGGGAAGCGCAGGTTTCATGAAAACAACTCAGAATGTCAAGTTATAATGAAATCTTCATTTTGTGTTAGTTTGTCATGATTTTTTTGCGAAAACACGTTTTCCTATAATGGTAGGTCGATCTCTTGTAGGGGAAGCGCAGGTTTCATGAAAACAACTCAGAATGTCAAGTTATAATGAAATCTTCATTTTGTGTTAGTTTGTCATGATTTCTTCACGAAAACACGTTTTCCTATAATGGTAGGTCGAACTCTTGTAGGGGAAGCGCAGGTTTCATGAAAACAACTCAGAATGTCAAGTTATAATGAAATCTTCATTTTGTGTTAGTTTGTCATGATTTCTTCACGAAAACACGTTTTCCTATAATGTTACGTCAAACTCTTATAGGGGAAGCGCAGGTTTCATGAAATAAACTCAGAATGTCAAGTTATAATGAAATCTTCATTTTGTGTTAGTTTGTCATGATTTCTTCACGAAAACACGTTTTCCTATAATGGTAGGTTGAACTCTTGTAGGGGAAGCGCAGGTTTCATGAAAACAACTCAGAATGTCAAGTTATAATGAAATCTTCATTTTGTGTTAGTTTGTCATGATTTCTTCACGAAAACACGTTTTCCTATAATGGTAGGTTGAACTCTTGTAGGGGAAGCGCAGGTTTCATGAAAACAACTCAGAATGTCAAGTTATAATGAAATCTTCATTTTGTGTTAGTTTGTCATGATTTCTTCACGAAAACACGTTTTTCTATAATGGTAGGTCGAACTCTTATAGGGGAAGCGCAGGATTCATGAAAACAACTCAGAATGTCAAGTTATAATGAAATCTTCATATTGTGTTAGTTTGTCATGATTTCTTCACGAAAACACGTTTTCCTATAATGGTAGGTCGAACTCTTGTAGGGGAAGCGCAGGTTTCATGAAAACAACTCAGAATGTCAAGTTATAATGAAATCTTCATTTTGTGTTAGTTTGTCATGATTTCTTCACGAAAACACGTTTTCCTATAATGGTAGGTCGAACTCTTGTAGGGGAAGCGCAGGATTCATGAAAACAACTCAGAATGTCAAGTTATAATGAAATCTTCATTTTGTGTTAGTTTGTCATGATTTCTTCACGAAAACACGTTTTCCTATAATGGTAGGTCGAACTCTTGTAGGGGAAGCGCAGGTTTCATGAAAACAACTCAGAATGTCAAGTTATAATGAAATCTTCATTTTGTGTTAGTTTGTCATGATTTCTTCACGAAAACACGTTTTCCTATAATGGTAGGTCGAACTCTTGTAGGGGAAGCGCAGGTTTCATGAAAACAACTCAGAATGTCAAGTTATAATGAAATCTTCATTTTGTGTTAGTTTGTCATGATTTCTTCACGAAAACACGTTTTCCTATAATGGTCGGTCGAACTCTTGTAGGGGAAGCGCAGGTTTCATGAAAACAACTCAGAATGTCAAGTTATAATGAAATCTTCATTTTGTGTTAGTTTGTCATGATTTCTTCACGAAAACACGTTTTCCTATAATGGTAGGTCGAACTCTTGTAGGGGAAGCGCAGGTTTCATGAAAACAACTCAGAATGTCAAGTTACAATGAAATCTTCATTTTGTGTTAGTTTGTCATGATTTCTTCACGAAAACACGTTTTCCTATAATGGTAGGTCGAACTCTTGTAGGGGAAGCGCAGGTTTCATGAAAACAACTCAGAATGTCAAGTTATAATGAAATCTTCATTTTGTGTTAGTTTGTCATGATTTCTTCACGAAAACACGTTTTCCTATAATGGTAGGTCGAACTCTTGTAGGGGAAGCGCAGGTTTCATGAAAACAACTCAGAATGTCAAGTTATAATGAAATCTTCATTTTGTGTTAGTTTGTCATGATTTCTTCACTAAAACACATTTTCCTATAATGTTACGTCGAACTCTTATAGGGGAAGCGCAGGTTTCATGAAATGAACTCAGAATGTCAAGTTATAATGAAATCTTCATTTTGTGTTAGTTTGTCATGATTTCTTCACGAAAACACGTTTTCCCATAATGGTAGGTTGAACTCTTATAGGGGAAGCGCAGGTTTCATGAAAACAACTCAGAATGTCAAGTTATAATGAAATCTTCATTTTGTGTTAGTTTGTCATGATTTCTTCACGAAAACACGTTTTCCTATAATGGTAGGTCGAACTCTTGTAGGGGAAGCGCAGGTTTCATGAAATGAACTCAGAATGTCAAGTTATAATGAAATCTTCATTTTGTGTTAGTTTGTCATGATTTCTTCACGAAAACACGTTTTCCTATAATGGTAGGTCGAACTATAATAGGGGAAGCGCAGGTTTCATGAAATGAACACAGAATGTCAAGTTATAATGAAATCTTCATTTTGTGTTAGTTTGTCATGATTTCTTCACGAAAACACGTTTTCCTATAATGTTACGTCGAACTCTTATAGGGGAAGCGCAGGTTTCATGAAATGAACTCAGAATGTCAAGTTATAATGAAATCTTCATTTTGTGTTAGTTTGTCATGATTTCTTCACGAAAACACGTTTTCGTATAATGTTACGTCAAACTCTTATAGGGGAAGCGCAGGTTTCATGAAATGAACTCAGAATGTCAAGTTATAATGAAATCTTCATTTTGTGTTAGTTTGTCATGATTTCTTCACGAAAACACGTTTTCCTATAATGTTACGTCAAACTCTTAAAGGGGAAGCGCAGGTTTCATGAAATGAACTCAGAATGTCAAGTTATAATGAAATCTTCATTTTTTGTTAGTTTGTCATGATTTCTTCACGAAAACACGTTTTCCTATAATGTTACGTCGAACTGTTATAGGGGAAGCGCAGGTTTCATGAAATGAACTCAGAATGTCAAGTTATAATGAAATCTTCATTTTGTGTTAGTTTGTCATGATTTCTTCACGAAAACAGGTTTTCCTATAATGTTACGTCGAACTCTTATAGGGGAAGCGCAGGTTTCATGAAATGAACTCAGAATGTCAAGTTATAATGAAATCTTCATTTTGTGTTAGTTTGTCATGATTTCTTCACGAAAACACGTTTTCCTATAATGGTAGGTCAAACTCTAATAGGGGAATCGCAGGTTTCATGAAATGAACTCAGAATGTCAAGTTATAATGAAATCTTCATTTTGTGTTAGTTTGTCATGATTTCTTCACGAAAAACACGTTTTCCTATAATGTTACGTCGAACACTTATAGGGGAAGCGCAGGTTTCATGAAATAAACTCAGAATGTCAAGTTATAATGAAATCTTCATTTTGTGTTAGTTTGTCATGATTTCTTCACGAAAACACGTTTTCCTATAATGGTAGGTCGAACTATAATAGGGGAAGCGCAGGTTTCATGAAATGAACTCAGAATGTCAAGTTATAATGAAATCTTCATTTTGTGTTAGTTTGTCATGATTTCTTCACGAAAAACACGTTTTCCTATAATGTTACGTCGAACACTTATAGGGGAAGCGCAGGTTTCATGAAATAAACTCAGAATGTCAAGTTATAATGAAATCTTCATTTTGTGTTAGTTTGTCATGATTTCTTCACGAAAACAAGTTTTCCTATAATGGTAGGTCGAACTGTTATAGGGGAAGCGCAGGTTTCATGAAATGAACTCAGAATGTCAAGTTATAATGAAATCTTCATTTTGTTTTAGTTTGTTAAGATTTCTTCACGAAAACACGTTTTCCTATAATGTTACGTCGAACGCTTATAGGGGAAGCGCAGGTTTCATGAAATGAACTCAGAATGTCAAGTTATAATGAAATCTTCATTTTGTGTTAGTTTGTCATGATTTCTTCACGAAAACACGTTTTCCTATAATGGTAGGTTGAACTCTTGTAGAGGAAGCGCAGGTTTCATGAAAACAACTCAGAATGTCAAGTTATAATGAAATCTTCATTTTGTGTTAGTTTGTCATGATTTCTTCACGAAAACACGTTTTCCTATAATGGTAGATCGAACTCTTGTAGGGGAAGCGCAGGTTTCATGAAAACAACTCAGAATGTCAAGTTATAATGAAATCTTCATTTTGTGTTAGTTTGTCATGATTTCTTCACGAAAACACGTTTTCCTATAATGGTAGGTTGAACTCTTGTAGGGGAAGCGCAGGTTTCATGAAAACAACTCAGAATGTCAAGTTATAATGAAATCTTCATTTTGTGTTAGTTTGTCATGATTTCTTCACGAAAACACGTTTTCCTATAATGGTAGGTTGAACTCTTGTAGGGGAAGCGCAGGTTTCATGAAAACAACTCAGAATGTCAAGTTATAATTAAATCTTCATTTTGTGTTAGTTTGTCATGATTTCTTCGCGAAAACACGTTTTCCTATAATGGTAGGTTGATCTCTTGTAGGGGAAGCGCAGGATTCATGAAAACAACTCAGAATGTCAAGTTACAATGAAATCTTCATTTTGTGTTAGTTTGTCATGATTTCTTCGCGAAAACACGTTTTCCTATAATGGTAGGTGGATCTCTTGTAGGGGAAGCGCAGGATTCATGAAAACAACTCAGAATGTCAAGTTATAATGAAATCTTCATTTTGTGTTAGTTTGTCATGATTTCTTCACGAAAACACGTTTTCCTATAATGGTAGGTTGAACTCTTGTAGGGGAAGCGCAGGTTTCATGAAAACAACTCAGAATGTCAAGTTATAATGAAATCTTCATTTTGTGTTAGTTTGTCATGATTTCTTCACGAAAACACGTTTTCCTATAATGGTAGGTCGAACTCTTGTAGGGGAAGCGCAGGTTTCATGAAAACAACTCAGAATGTCAAGTTATAATGAAATCTTCATTTTGTGTTAGTTTGTCATGATTTCTTCACGAAAACACGTTTTCCTATAATGGTAGGTCGAACTCTTGTAGGGGAAGCGCAGGTTTCATGAAAACAACTCAGAATGTCAAGTTATAATGAAATCTTCATTTTGTGTTAGTTTGTCATGATTTCTTCACGAAAACACGTTTTCCTATAATGGTAGGTCGAACTCTTGTAGGGGAAGCGCAGGTTTCATGAAAACAACTCAGAATGTCAAGTTATAATGAAATCTTCATTTTGTGTTAGTTTGTCATGATTTCTTCACGAAAACACGTTTTCCTATAATGGTAGGTCGAACTCTTGTAGGGGAAGCGCAGGTTTCATGAAAACAACTCAGAATGTCAAGTTATAATGAAATCTTCATTTTGTGTTAGTTTGTCATGATTTCTTCACGAAAACACGTTTTCCTATAATGGTAGGTGGAACTCTTGTAGGGGAAGCGCAGGTTTCATGAACACAACTCAGAATGTCAAGTTATAATGAAATCTTCATTTTGTGTTAGTTTGTCATGATTTCTTCACGAAAACACGTTTTCCTATAATGGTAGGTGGAACTCTTGTAGGGGAAGCGCAGGATTCATGAAAACAACTCAGAATGTCAAGTTATAATGAAATCTTCATTTTGTGTTAGTTTGTCATGATTTCTTCACGAAAAGACGTTTTCCTATAATGGTAGGTCGAACTCTTGTAGGGGAAGCGCAGCTTTCATGAAAACAACTCAGAATGTCAAGTTATAATGAAATCTTCATTTTGTGTTAGTTTGTCATGATTTCTTCACGAAAAGACGTTTTCCTATAATGGTAGGTCGAACTCTTGTAGGGGAAGTGCAGGTTTCATGAAAACAACTCAGAATGTCAAGTTATAATGAAATCTTCATTTTGTGTTAGTTTGTCATGATTTCTTCACGAAAACACGTTTTCCTATAATGGTAGGTCGAACTCTTGTAGGGGAAGCGCAGGTTTCATGAAAACAACTCAGAATGTCAAGTTATAATTAAATCTTCATTTTGTGTTAGTTTGTCATGATTTCTTCGCGAAAACACGTTTTCCTATAATGGTAGGTTGATCTCTTGTAGGGGAAGCGCAGGATTCATGAAAACAACTCAGAATGTCAAGTTACAATGAAATCTTCATTTTGTGTTAGTTTGTCATGATTTCTTCACGAAAACACATTTTCCTATAATGGTAGGTGGAACTCTTGTAGGGGAAGCGCAGGATTCATGAAAACAACTCAGAATGTCAAGTTATAATGAAATCTTCATTTTGTGTTAGTTTGTCATGATTTCTTCACGAAAACACGTTTTCCTATAATGGTAGGTTGATCTCTTGTAGGGGAAGCGCAGGATTCATGAAAACAACTCAGAATGTCAAGTTATAATGAAATCTTCATTTTGTGTTAGTTTGTCATGATTTCTTCACGAAAACACGTTTTCCTATAATGGTAGGTCGAACTCTTGTAGGGGAAGCGCAGGTTTCATGAAAACAACTCAGAATGTCAAGTTATAATGAAATCTTCATTTTGTGTTAGTTTGTCATGATTTCTTCACGAAAACACGTTTTCCTATAATGGTAGGTCGAACTCTTGTAGGGGAAGCGCAGGTTTCATGAAAACAACTCAGAATGTCAAGTTATAATGAAATCTTCATTTTGTGTTAGTTTGTCATGATTTCTTCACGAAAACACGTTTTCCTATAATGGTAGGTTGAACTCTTGTAGGGGAAACGCAGGATTCATGAAAACAACTCAGAATGTCAAGTTATAATGAAATCTTCATTTTGTGTTAGTTTGTCATGATTTCTTCACGAAAACACGTTTTCCTATAATGGTAGGTTGAACTCTTGTAGGGGAAGCGCAGGATTCATGAAAACAACTCAGAATGTCAAGTTATAATGAAATCTTCATTTTGTGTTAGTTTGTCATGATTTCTTCACGAAAACACGTTTTCCTATAATGGTAGGTTGAACTCTTGTAGGGGAAGCGCAGGTTTCATGAAAACAACTCAGAATGTCAAGTTATAATGAAATCTTCATTTTGTGTTAGTTTGTCATGATTTCTTCACGGAAACACGTTTTCCTATAATGGTAGGTTGAACTCTTGTAGGGGAAGCGCAGGATTCATGAAAACAACTCAGAATGTCAAGTTATAATGAAATCTTCATTTTGTGTTAGTTTGTCATGATTTCTTCACGAAAACACGTTTTCCTATAATGGTAGGTTGAACTCTTGTAGGGGAAGCGCAGGTTTCATGAAAACAACTCAGAATGTCAAGTTATAATGAAATCTTCATTTTGTGTTAGTTTGTCATGATTTCTTCACGAAAACACGTTTTCCTATAATGGTAGGTTGAACTCTTGTAGGGGAAGCGCAGGTTTCATGAAAACAACTCAGAATGTCAAGTTATAATGAAATCTTCATTTTGTGTTAGTTTGTCATGATTTCTTCGCGAAAACACGTTTTCCTATAATGGTAGGTTGATCTCTTTTAGGGGAAGCGCAGGTTTCATGAAAACAACTCAGAATGTCAAGTTATAATGAAATCTTCATTTTGTGTTAGTTTGTCATGATTTCTTCACGAAAACACGTTTTCCTATAATAGTAGGTTGAACTCTTGTAGGGGAAGCGCAGGTTTCATGAAAACAACTCAGAATGTCAAGTTATAATGAAATCTTCATTTTGTGTTAGTTTGTCATGATTTCTTCACGAAAACACGTTTTCCTATAATGGTAGATCGAACTCTTGTAGGGGAAGCGCAGGTTTCATGAAAACAACTCAGAATGTCAAGTTATAATGAAATCTTCATTTTGTGTTAGTTTGTCATGATTTCTTCACGAAAACACGTTTTCCTATAATGGTAGATCGAACTCTTGTAGGGGAAGCGCAGGTTTCATGAAAACAACTCAGAATGTCAAGTTATAATGAAATCTTCATTTTGTGTTAGTTTGTCATGATTTCTTCACGAAAACACGTTTTCCTATAATGGTAGGTTGAACTCTTGTAGGGGAAGCGCAGGTTTCATGAAAACAACTCAGAATGTCAAGTTATAATGAAATCTTCATTTTGTGTTAGTTTGTCATGATTTCTTCACGAAAACACGTTTTCCTATAATGGTAGGTCGAACTCTTGTAGGGGAAGCGCAGGTTTCATGAAAACAACTCAGAATGTCAAGTTATAATGAAATCTTCATTTTGTGTTAGTTTGTCATGATTTCTTCACGAAAACACATTTTCCTATAATGGTAGGTCGAACTCTTGTAGGGGAAGCGCAGGTTTCAGGAAAACAACTCAGAATGTCAAGTTATAATGAAATCTTCATTTTGTGTTAGTTTGTCATGATTTCTTCACGAAAACACGTTTTCCTATTATGGTAGGTTGAACTCTTGTAGGGAAAGCGCAGGTTTCATGAAAACAACTCAGAATGTCAAGTTATAATGAAATCTTCATTTTGTGTTAGTTTGTCATGATTTCTTCACGAAAACACGTTTTCCTATAATGGTAGGTTGAACTCTTGTAGGGAAAGCGCAGGTTTCATGAAAACAACTCAGAATGTCAAGTTATAATGAAATCTTCATTTTGTGTTAGTTTGTCATGATTTCTTCACGAAAACACGTTTTCCTATAATGGTAGATCGAACTCTTGTAGGGGAAGCGCAGGTTTCATGAAAACAACTCAGAATGTCAAGTTATAATGAAATCTTCATTTTGTGTTAGTTTGTCATGATTTCTTCACGAAAACACGTTTTCCTATAATGGTAGGTTGAACTCTTGTAGGGAAAGCGCAGGTTTCATGAAAACAACTCAGAATGTCAAGTTATAATGAAATCTTCATTTTGTGTTAGTTTGTCATGATTTCTTCACGAAAACACGTTTTCCTATAATGGTAGGTCGAACTCTTGTAGGGGAAGCGCAGGATTCATGAAAACAACTCAGAATGTCAAGTTATAATGAAATCTTCATTTTGTGTTAGTTTGTCATGATTTCTTCACGAAAACACGTTTTCCTATAATGGTAGGTTGAACTCTTGTAGGGGAAGCGCAGGTTTCATGAAAACAACTCAGAATGTCAAGTTATAATGAAATCTTCATTTTGTGTTAGTTTGTCATGATTTCTTCACGAAAACACGTTTTCCTATAATGGTAGATCGAACTCTTGTAGGGGAAGCGCAGGTTTCATGAAAACAACTCAGAATGTCAAGTTATAATGAAATCTTCATTTTGTGTTAGTTTGTCATGATTTCTTCACGAAACCACGTTTTCCTATAATGGTAGGTTGAACTCTTGTAGGGGAAGCGCAGGTTTCATGAAAACAACTCAGAATGTCAAGTTATAATGAAATCTTCATTTTGTGTTAGTTTGTCATGATTTCTTCACGAAAACACGTTTTCCTATAATGGTAGGTTGAACTCTTGTAGGGGAAGCGCAGGTTTCATGAAAACAACTCAGAATGTCAAGTTATAATGAAATCTTCATTTTGTGTTAGTTTGTCATGATTTCTTCACGAAAACACGTTTTCCTATAATGGTAGGTTGAACTCTTGTAGGGGAAGCGCAGGTTTCATGAAAACAACTCAGAATGTCAAGTTATAATGAAATCTTCATTTTGTGTTAGTTTGTCATGATTTCTTCGCGAAAACACGTTTTCCTATAATGGTAGGTTGAACTCTTGTAGGGAAAGCGCAGGTTTCATGAAAACAACTCAGAATGTCAAGTTATAATGAAATCTTCATTTTGTGTTAGTTTGTCATGATTTCTTCACGAAAACACGTTTTCCTATAATGGTAGGTTGAACTCTTGTAGGGAAAGCGCAGGTTTCATGAAAACAACTCAGAATGTCAAGTTATAATGAAATCTTCATTTTGTGTTAGTTTGTCATGATTTCTTCACGAAAACACGTTTTCCTATAATGGTAGATCGAACTCTTGTAGGGGAAGCGCAGGTTTCATGAAAACAACTCAGAATGTCAAGTTATAATGAAATCTTCATTTTGTGTTAGTTTGTCATGATTTTTTCGCGAAAACACGTTTTCCTATAATGGTAGGTCGATCTCTTGTAGGGGAAGCGCAGGTTTCATGAAAACAACTCAGAATGTCAAGTTATAATGAAATCTTCATTTTGTGTTAGTTTGTCATGATTTCTTCACGAAAACACGTTTTCCTATAATGGTAGGTCGAACTCTTGTAGGGGAAGCGCAGGTTTCATGAAAACAACTCAGAATGTCAAGTTATAATGAAATCTTCATTTTGTGTTAGTTTGTCATGATTTCTTCACGAAAACACGTTTTCCTATAATGTTACGTCAAACTCTTATAGGGGAAGCGCAGGTTTCATGAAATAAACTCAGAATGTCAAGTTATAATGAAATCTTCATTTTGTGTTAGTTTGTCATGATTTCTTCACGAAAACACGTTTTCCTATAATGGTAGGTTGAACTCTTGTAGGGGAAGCGCAGGTTTCATGAAAACAACTCAGAATGTCAAGTTATAATGAAATCTTCATTTTGTGTTAGTTTGTCATGATTTCTTCACGAAAACACGTTTTCCTATAATGGTAGGTTGAACTCTTGTAGGGGAAGCGCAGGTTTCATGAAAACAACTCAGAATGTCAAGTTATAATGAAATCTTCATTTTGTGTTAGTTTGTCATGATTTCTTCACGAAAACACGTTTTTCTATAATGGTAGGTCGAACTCTTATAGGGGAAGCGCAGGATTCATGAAAACAACTCAGAATGTCAAGTTATAATGAAATCTTCATATTGTGTTAGTTTGTCATGATTTCTTCACGAAAACACGTTTTCCTATAATGGTAGGTCGAACTCTTGTAGGGGAAGCGCAGGTTTCATGAAAACAACTCAGAATGTCAAGTTATAATGAAATCTTCATTTTGTGTTAGTTTGTCATGATTTCTTCACGAAAACACGTTTTCCTATAATGGTAGGTCGAACTCTTGTAGGGGAAGCGCAGGATTCATGAAAACAACTCAGAATGTCAAGTTATAATGAAATCTTCATTTTGTGTTAGTTTGTCATGATTTCTTCACGAAAACACGTTTTCCTATAATGTTACGTCGAACTCTTATAGGGGAAGCGCAGGTTTCATGAAATGAACTCAGAATGTCAAGTTATAATGAAATCTTCATTTTGTGTTAGTTTGTCATGATTTCTTCACGAAAACACGTTTTCCTATAATGGTAGGTCGAACTCTTGTAGGGGAAGCGCAGGTTTCATGGAAACAACTCAGAATGTCAAGTTATAATGAAATCTTCATTTTGTGTTAGTTTGTCATGATTTCTTCACGAAAACACGTTTTCCTATAATGGTAGGTCGAACTCTTGTAGGGGAAGCGCAGGTTTCATGAAAACAACTCAGAATGTCAAGTTATAATGAAATCTTCATTTTGTGTTAGTTTGTCATGATTTCTTCACGAAAACACGTTTTCCTATAATGGTAGGTCGAACTCTTGTAGGGGAAGCGCAGGTTTCATGAAAACAACTCAGAATGTCAAGTTATAATGAAATCTTCATTTTGTGTTAGTTTGTCATGATTTCTTCACGAAAACACGTTTTCCTATAATGGTCGGTCGAACTCTTGTAGGGGAAGCGCAGGTTTCATGAAAACAACTCAGAATGTCAAGTTATAATGAAATCTTCATTTTGTGTTAGTTTGTCATGATTTCTTCACGAAAACACGTTTTCCTATAATGGTAGGTCGAACTCTTGTAGGGGAAGCGCAGGTTTCATGAAAACAACTCAGAATGTCAAGTTACAATGAAATCTTCATTTTGTGTTAGTTTGTCATGATTTCTTCACGAAAACACGTTTTCCTATAATGGTAGGTCGAACTCTTGTAGGGGAAGCGCAGGTTTCATGAAAACAACTCAGAATGTCAAGTTATAATGAAATCTTCATTTTGTGTTAGTTTGTCATGATTTCTTCACGAAAACACGTTTTCCTATAATGGTAGGTCGAACTCTTGTAGGGGAAGCGCAGGTTTCATGAAAACAACTCAGAATGTCAAGTTATAATGAAATCTTCATTTTGTGTTAGTTTGTCATGATTTCTTCACTAAAACACATTTTCCTATAATGTTACGTCGAACTCTTATAGGGGAAGCGCAGGTTTCATGAAATGAACTCAGAATGTCAAGTTATAATGAAATCTTCATTTTGTGTTAGTTTGTCATGATTTCTTCACGAAAACACGTTTTCCCATAATGGTAGGTTGAACTCTTATAGGGGAAGCGCAGGTTTCATGAAAACAACTCAGAATGTCAAGTTATAATGAAATCTTCATTTTGTGTTAGTTTGTCATGATTTCTTCACGAAAACACGTTTTCCTATAATGGTAGGTCGAACTCTTGTAGGGGAAGCGCAGGTTTCATGAAAACAACTCAGAATGTCAAGTTATAATGAAATCTTCATTTTGTGTTAGTTTGTCATGATTTCTTCACGAAAACACGTTTTCCTATAATGGTAGGTCGAACTCTTGTAGGGGAAGCGCAGGTTTCATGAAAACAACTCAGAATGTCAAGTTACAATGAAATCTTCATTTTGTGTTAGTTTGTCATGATTTCTTCACGAAAACACGTTTTCCTATAATGGTAGGTTGAACTCTTGTAGGGGAAGCGCAGGTTTCATGAAAACAACTCAGAATGTCAAGTTATAATGAAATCTTCATTTTGTGTTAGTTTGTCATGATTTCTTCACGAAAACACGTTTTCCTATAATGGTAGGTCGAACTCTTGTAGGGGAAGCGCAGGTTTCATGAAAACAACTCAGAATGTCAAGTTATAATGAAATCTTCATTTTGTGTTAGTTTGTCATGATTTCTTCACGAAAACACGTTTTCCTATAATGGTAGGTCGAACTCTTGTAGGGGAAGCGCAGGTTTCATGAAAACAACTCAGAATGTCAAGTTATAATGAAATCTTCATTTTGTGTTAGTTTGTCATGATTTCTTCACGAAAACACGTTTTCCTATAATGGTAGGTCGAACTCTTGTAGGGGAAGCGCAGGTTTCATGAAATGAACTCAGAATGTCAAGTTATAATGAAATCTTCATTTTGTGTTAGTTTGTCATGATTTCTTCACGAAAACACGTTTTCCTATAATGGTAGGTCGAACTCTTGTAGGGGAAGCGCAGGTTTCATGAAAACAACTCAGAATGTCAAGTTACAATGAAATCTTCATTTTGTGTTAGTTTGTCATGATTTCTTCACGAAAACACGTTTTCCTATAATGGTAGGTTGAACTCTTGTAGGGGAAGCGCAGGTTTCATGAAAACAACTCAGAATGTCAAGTTATAATGAAATCTTCATTTTGTGTTAGTTTGTCATGATTTCTTCACGAAAACACGTTTTCCTATAATGGTAGGTCGAACTCTTGTAGGGGAAGCGCAGGTTTCATGAAAACAACTCAGAATGTCAAGTTATAATGAAATCTTCATTTTGTGTTAGTTTGTCATGATTTCTTCACGAAAACACGTTTTCCTATAATGGTAGGTCGAACTCTTGTAGGGGAAGCGCAGGTTTCATGAAAACAACTCAGAATGTCAAGTTATAATGAAATCTTCATTTTGTGTTAGTTTGTCATGATTTCTTCACGAAAACACGTTTTCCTATAATGGTAGGTCGAACTCTTGTAGGGGAAGCGCAGGTTTCATGAAAACAACTCAGAATGTCAAGTTATAATGAAATCTTCATTTTGTGTTAGTTTGTCATGATTTCTTCACGAAAACACGTTTTCCTATAATGGTAGGTCGAACTCTTGTAGGGGAAGCGCAGGTTTCATGAAATGAACTCAGAATGTCAAGTTACAATGAAATCTTCATTTTGTGTTAGTTTGTCATGATTTCTTCACGAAAACACGTTTTCCTATAATGGTAGGTTGAACTCTTGTAGGGGAAGCGCAGGTTTCATGAAAACAACTCAGAATGTCAAGTTATAATGAAATCTTCATTTTGTGTTAGTTTGTCATGATTTCTTCACGAAAACACGTTTTCCTATAATGGTAGGTTGAACTCTTGTAGGGGAAGCGCAGGTTTCATGAAAACAACTCAGAATGTCAAGTTATAATGAAATCTTCATTTTGTGTTAGTTTGTCATGATTTCTTCACGAAAACACGTTTTTCTATAATGGTAGGTTGAACTCTTATAGGGGAAGCGCAGGATTCATGAAAACAACTCAGAATGTCAAGTTATAATGAAATCTTCATATTGTGTTAGTTTGTCATGATTTCTTCACGAAAACACGTTTTCCTATAATGGTAGGTCGAACTCTTGTAGGGGAAGCGCAGGTTTCATGAAAACAACTCAGAATGTCAAGTTATAATGAAATCTTCATTTTGTGTTAGTTTGTCATGATTTCTTCACGAAAACACATTTTCCTATAATGGTAGGTCGAACTCTTATAGGGGAAGCGCAGGATTCATGAAAACAACTCAGAATGTCAAGTTATAATGAAATCTTCATTTTGTGTTAGTTTGTCATGATTTCTTCACGAAAACACGTTTTCCTATAATGGTAGGTCGAACTCTTGTAGGGGAAGCGCAGGTTTCATGAAAACAACTCAGAATGTCAAGTTATAATGAAATCTTCATTTTGTGTTAGTTTGTCATGATTTCTTCACGAAAACACGTTTTCCTATAATGGTAGGTCGAACTCTTGTAGGGGAAGCGCAGGTTTCATGAAAACAACTCAGAATGTCAAGTTATAATGAAATCTTCATTTTGTGTTAGTTTGTCATGATTTCTTCACGAAAACACGTTTTCCTATAATGGTAGGTCGAACTCTTGTAGGGGAAGCGCAGGTTTCATGAAAACAACTCAGAATGTCAAGTTATAATGAAATCTTCATTTTGTGTTAGTTTGTCATGATTTCTTCACGAAAACACGTTTTCCTATAATGGTAGGTCGAACTCTTGTAGGGGAAGCGCAGGTTTCATGAAAACAACTCAGAATGTCAAGTTATAATGAAATCTTCATTTTGTGTTAGTTTGTCATGATTTCTTCACGAAAACACGTTTTCCTATAATGGTAGGTCGAACTCTTGTAGGGGAAGCGCAGCTTTCATGAAAACAACTCAGAATGTCAAGTTACAATGAAATCTTCATTTTGTGTTAGTTTGTCATGATTTCTTCACGAAAACACGTTTTCCTATAATGGTAGGTTGAACTCTTGTAGGGGAAGCGCAGGTTTCATGAAAACAACTCAGAATGTCAAGTTACAATGAAATCTTCATTTTGTGTTAGTTTGTCATGATTTCTTCACGAAAACACGTTTTCCTATAATGGTAGGTCGAACTCTTGTAGGGGAAGCGCAGGTTTCATGAAAACAACTCAGAATGTCAAGTTATAATGAAATCTTCATTTTGTGTTAGTTTGTCATGATTTCTTCACGAAAACACGTTTTCCTATAATGGTAGGTCGAACTCTTATAGGGGAAGCGCAGGTTTCATGAAAACAACTCAGAATGTCAAGTTATAATGAAATCTTCATTTTGTGTTAGTTTGTCATGATTTCTTCACGAAAACACGTTTTCCTATAATGGTAGGTCGAACTCTTGTAGGGGAAGCGCAGGTTTCATGAAAACAACTCAGAATGTCAAGTTATAATGAAATCTTCATTTTGTGTTAGTTTGTCATGATTTCTTCACGAAAACACGTTTTCCTATAATGGTAGGTTGAACTCTTGTAGGGGAAGCGCAGGTTTCATGAAAACAACTCAGAATGTCAAGTTATAATGAAATCTTCATTTTGTGTTAGTTTGTCATGATTTCTTCACGAAAACACGTTTTTCTATAATGGTAGGTTGAACTCTTATAGGGGAAGCGCAGGATTCATGAAAACAACTCAGAATGTCAAGTTATAATGAAATCTTCATATTGTGTTAGTTTGTCATGATTTCTTCACGAAAACACGTTTTCCTATAATGGTAGGTCGAACTCTTGTAGGGGAAGCGCAGGTTTCATGAAAACAACTCAGAATGTCAAGTTATAATGAAATCTTCATTTTGTGTTAGTTTGTCATGATTTCTTCACGAAAACACATTTTCCTATAATGGTAGGTCGAACTCTTGTAGGGGAAGCGCAGGTTTCATGAAAACAACTCAGAATGTCAAGTTATAATGAAATCTTCATTTTGTGTTAGTTTGTCATGATTTCTTCACGAAAACACGTTTTCCTATAATGGTAGGTCGAACTCTTGTAGGGGAAGCGCAGGTTTCATGAAAACAACTCAGAATGTCAAGTTATAATGAAATCTTCACTTTGTGTTAGTTTGTCATGATTTCTTCACGAAAACACGTTTTCCTATAATGTTACGTCGAACTCTTATAGGGGAAGCGCAGGTTTCATGAAATGAACTCAGAATGTAAAGTTATAATGAAATCTTCATTTTGTGTTAGTTTGTCATGATTTCTTCACGAAAACACGTTTTCCTATAATGGTAGGTCGAACTCTTGTAGGGGAAGCGCAGGTTTCATGAAATAAACTCAGAATGTCAAGTTACAATGAAATCTTCATTTTGTGTTAGTTTGTCATGATTTCTTCACGAAAACACGTTTTCCTATAATGGTAGGTTGAACTCTTGTAGGGGAAGCGCAGGTTTCATGAAAACAACTCAGAATGTCAAGTTATAATGAAATCTTCATTTTGTGTTAGTTTGTCATGATTTCTTCACGAAAACACGTTTTCCTATAATGGTAGGTCGAACTCTTGTAGGGGAAGCGCAGGTTTCATGAAAACAACTCAGAATGTCAAGTTATAATGAAATCTTCATTTTGTGTTAGTTTGTCATGATTTCTTCACGAAAACACGTTTTCCTATAATGGTAGGTCGAACTCTTGTAGGGGAAGCGCAGGTTTCATGAAAACAACTCAGAATGTCAAGTTATAATGAAATCTTCATTTTGTGTTAGTTTGTCATGATTTCTTCACGAAAACACGTTTTCCTATAATGGTAGGTCGAACTCTTGTAGGGGAAGCGCAGGTTTCATGAAAACAACTCAGAATGTCAAGTTATAATGAAATCTTCATTTTGTGTTAGTTTGTCATGATTTCTTCACGAAAACACGTTTTCCTATAATGGTAGGTCGAACTCTTGTAGGGGAAGCGCAGGTTTCATGAAAACAACTCAGAATGTCAAGTTATAATGAAATCTTCATTTTGTGTTAGTTTGTCATGATTTCTTCACGAAAACACGTTTTCCTATAATGGTAGGTCGAACTCTTGTAGGGGAAGCGCAGCTTTCATGAAAACAACTCAGAATGTCAAGTTACAATGAAATCTTCATTTTGTGTTAGTTTGTCATGATTTCTTCACGAAAACACGTTTTCCTATAATGGTAGGTTGAACTCTTGTAGGGGAAGCGCAGGTTTCATGAAAACAACTCAGAATGTCAAGTTACAATGAAATCTTCATTTTGTGTTAGTTTGTCATGATTTCTTCACGAAAACACGTTTTCCTATAATGGTAGGTCGAACTCTTGTAGGGGAAGCGCAGGTTTCATGAAAACAACTCAGAATGTCAAGTTATAATGAAATCTTCATTTTGTGTTAGTTTGTCATGATTTCTTCACGAAAACACGTTTTCCTATAATGGTAGGTCGAACTCTTATAGGGGAAGCGCAGGTTTCATGAAAACAACTCAGAATGTCAAGTTATAATGAAATCTTCATTTTGTGTTAGTTTGTCATGATTTCTTCACGAAAACACGTTTTCCTATAATGGTAGGTCGAACTCTTGTAGGGGAAGCGCAGGTTTCATGAAAACAACTCAGAATGTCAAGTTATAATGAAATCTTCATTTTGTGTTAGTTTGTCATGATTTCTTCACGAAAACACGTTTTCCTATAATGGTAGGTCGAACTCTTGTAGGGGAAGCGCAGGTTTCATGAAAACAACTCAGAATGTCAAGTTACAATGAAATCTTCATTTTGTGTTAGTTTGTCATGATTTCTTCACGAAAACACGTTTTCCTATAATGGTAGGTCGAACTCTTGTAGGGGAAGCGCAGGTTTCATGAAAACAACTCAGAATGTCAAGTTACAATGAAATCTTCATTTTGTGTTAGTTTGTCATGATTTCTTCACGAAAACACGTTTTCCTATAATGGTAGGTTGAACTCTTGTAGGGGAAGCGCAGGTTTCATGAAAACAACTCAGAATGTCAAGTTATAATGAAATCTTCATTTTGTGTTAGTTTGTCATGATTTCTTCACGAAAACACGTTTTCCTATAATGGTAGGTCGAACTCTTGTAGGGGAAGCGCAGGTTTCATGAAAACAACTCAGAATGTCAAGTTATAATGAAATCTTCATTTTGTGTTAGTTTGTCATGATTTCTTCACGAAAACACGTTTTCCTATAATGGTAGGTCGAACTCTTGTAGGGGAAGCGCAGGTTTCATGAAATGAACTCAGAATGTCAAGTTATAATGAAATCTTCATTTTGTGTTAGTTTGTCATGATTTCTTCACGAAAACACGTTTTCCTATAATGGTAGGTCGAACTCTTGTAGGGGAAGCGCAGGTTTCATGAAAACAACTCAGAATGTCAAGTTACAATGAAATCTTCATTTTGTGTTAGTTTGTCATGATTTCTTCACGAAAACACGTTTTCCTATAATGGTAGGTCGAACTCTTGTAGGGGAAGCGCAGGTTTCATGAAAACAACTCAGAATGTCAAGTTATAATGAAATCTTCATTTTGTGTTAGTTTGTCATGATTTCTTCACGAAAACACGTTTTCCTATAATGGTAGGTCGAACTCTTGTAGGGGAAGCGCAGGTTTCATGAAAACAACTCAGAATGTCAAGTTATAATGAAATCTTCATTTTGTGTTAGTTTGTCATGATTTCTTCACGAAAACACGTTTTCCTATAATGGTAGGTCGAACTCTTGTAGGGGAAGCGCAGGTTTCATGAAAACAACTCAGAATGTCAAGTTATAATGAAATCTTCATTTTGTGTTAGTTTGTCATGATTTCTTCACGAAAACACGTTTTCCTATAATGGTAGGTCGAACTCTTGTAGGGGAAGCGCAGGTTTCATGAAAACAACTCAGAATGTCAAGTTATAATGAAATCTTCATTTTGTGTTAGTTTGTCATGATTTCTTCACGAAAACACGTTTTCCTATAATGGTAGGTCGAACTCTTGTAGGGGAAGCGCAGGTTTCATGAAAACAACTCAGAATGTCAAGTTATAATGAAATCTTCATTTTGTGTTAGTTTGTCATGATTTCTTCACGAAAACACGTTTTCCTATAATGGTAGGTCGAACTCTTGTAGGGGAAGCGCAGGTTTCATGAAAACAACTCAGAATGTCAAGTTACAATGAAATCTTCATTTTGTGTTAGTTTGTCATGATTTCTTCACGAAAACACGTTTTCCTATAATGGTAGGTTGAACTCTTGTAGGGGAAGCGCAGGTTTCATGAAAACAACTCAGAATGTCAAGTTATAATGAAATCTTCATTTTGTGTTAGTTTGTCATGATTTCTTCACGAAAACACGTTTTCCTATAATGGTAGGTCGAACTCTTGTAGGGGAAGCGCAGGTTTCATGAAAACAACTCAGAATGTCAAGTTATAATGAAATCTTCATTTTGTGTTAGTTTGTCATGATTTCTTCACGAAAACACGTTTTCCTATAATGGTAGGTCGAACTCTTGTAGGGGAAGCGCAGGTTTCATGAAAACAACTCAGAATGTCAAGTTATAATGAAATCTTCATTTTGTGTTAGTTTGTCATGATTTCTTCACGAAAACACGTTTTCCTATAATGGTAGGTCGAACTCTTGTAGGGGAAGCGCAGGTTTCATGAAATGAACTCAGAATGTCAAGTTATAATGAAATCTTCATTTTGTGTTAGTTTGTCATGATTTCTTCACGAAAACACGTTTTCCTATAATGGTAGGTCGAACTCTTGTAGGGGAAGCGCAGGTTTCATGAAAACAACTCAGAATGTCAAGTTACAATGAAATCTTCATTTTGTGTTAGTTTGTCATGATTTCTTCACGAAAACACGTTTTCCTATAATGGTAGGTTGAACTCTTGTAGGGGAAGCGCAGGTTTCATGAAAACAACTCAGAATGTCAAGTTATAATGAAATCTTCATTTTGTGTTAGTTTGTCATGATTTCTTCACGAAAACACGTTTTCCTATAATGGTAGGTCGAACTCTTGTAGGGGAAGCGCAGGTTTCATGAAAACAACTCAGAATGTCAAGTTATAATGAAATCTTCATTTTGTGTTAGTTTGTCATGATTTCTTCACGAAAACACGTTTTCCTATAATGGTAGGTCGAACTCTTGTAGGGGAAGCGCAGGTTTCATGAAAACAACTCAGAATGTCAAGTTATAATGAAATCTTCATTTTGTGTTAGTTTGTCATGATTTCTTCACGAAAACACGTTTTCCTATAATGGTAGGTCGAACTCTTGTAGGGGAAGCGCAGGTTTCATGAAAACAACTCAGAATGTCAAGTTATAATGAAATCTTCATTTTGTGTTAGTTTGTCATGATTTCTTCACGAAAACACGTTTTCCTATAATGGTAGGTCGAACTCTTGTAGGGGAAGCGCAGGTTTCATGAAAACAACTCAGAATGTCAAGTTATAATGAAATCTTCATTTTGTGTTAGTTTGTCATGATTTCTTCACGAAAACACGTTTTCCTATAATGTTACGTCGAACTCTTGTAGGGGAAGCGCAGGTTTCATGAAAACAACTCAGAATGTCAAGTTATAATGAAATCTTCATTTTGTGTTAGTTTGTCATGATTTCTTCACGAAAACACGTTTTCCTATAATGTTACGTCGAACTCTTATAGGGGAAGCGCAGGTTTCATGAAATGAACTCAGAATGTCAAGTTATAATGAAATCTTCATTTTGTGTTAGTTTGTCATGATTTCTTCACGAAAACACGTTTTCCTATAATGGTAGGTCGAACTATAATAGGGGAAGCGCAGGTTTCATGAAATGAACACAGAATGTCAAGTTATAATGAAATCTTCATTTTGTGTTAGTTTGTCATGATTTCTTCACGAAAACACGTTTTCCTATAATGGTAGGTCGAACTCTTGTAGGGGAAGCGCAGGTTTCATGAAAACAACTCAGAATGTCAAGTTATAATGAAATCTTCATTTTGTGTTAGTTTGTCATGATTTCTTCACGAAAACACGTTTTCCTATAATGGTAGGTCGAACTCTTGTAGGGGAAGCGCAGGTTTCATGAAATGAACTCAGAATGTCAAGTTATAATGAAATCTTCATTTTGTGTTAGTTTGTCATGATTTCTTCACGAAAACACGTTTTCCTATAATGGTAGGTCGAACTCTTGTAGGGGAAGCGCAGGTTTCATGAAAACAACTCAGAATGTCAAGTTACAATGAAATCTTCATTTTGTGTTAGTTTGTCATGATTTCTTCACGAAAACACGTTTTCCTATAATGGTAGGTCGAACTCTTGTAGGGGAAGCGCAGGTTTCATGAAAACAACTCAGAATGTCAAGTTATAATGAAATCTTCATTTTGTGTTAGTTTGTCATGATTTCTTCACGAAAACACGTTTTCCTATAATGGTAGGTCGAACTCTTGTAGGGGAAGCGCAGGTTTCATGAAAACAACTCAGAATGTCAAGTTATAATGAAATCTTCATTTTGTGTTAGTTTGTCATGATTTCTTCACGAAAACACGTTTTCCTATAATGGTAGGTCGAACTCTTGTAGGGGAAGCGCAGGTTTCATGAAAACAACTCAGAATGTCAAGTTATAATGAAATCTTCATTTTGTGTTAGTTTGTCATGATTTCTTCACGAAAACACGTTTTCCTATAATGGTAGGTCGAACTCTTGTAGGGGAAGCGCAGGTTTCATGAAAACAACTCAGAATGTCAAGTTATAATGAAATCTTCATTTTGTGTTAGTTTGTCATGATTTCTTCACGAAAACACGTTTTCCTATAATGGTAGGTCGAACTCTTGTAGGGGAAGCGCAGGTTTCATGAAAACAACTCAGAATGTCAAGTTATAATGAAATCTTCATTTTGTGTTAGTTTGTCATGATTTCTTCACGAAAACACGTTTTCCTATAATGGTAGGTCGAACTCTTGTAGGGGAAGCGCAGGTTTCATGAAAACAACTCAGAATGTCAAGTTACAATGAAATCTTCATTTTGTGTTAGTTTGTCATGATTTCTTCACGAAAACACGTTTTCCTATAATGGTAGGTCGAACTCTTGTAGGGGAAGCGCAGGTTTCATGAAAACAACTCAGAATGTCAAGTTATAATGAAATCTTCATTTTGTGTTAGTTTGTCATGATTTCTTCACGAAAACACGTTTTCCTATAATGGTAGGTCGAACTCTTGTAGGGGAAGCGCAGGTTTCATGAAAACAACTCAGAATGTCAAGTTATAATGAAATCTTCATTTTGTGTTAGTTTGTCATGATTTCTTCACGAAAACACGTTTTCCTATAATGGTAGGTCGAACTCTTGTAGGGGAAGCGCAGGTTTCATGAAAACAACTCAGAATGTCAAGTTATAATGAAATCTTCATTTTGTGTTAGTTTGTCATGATTTCTTCACGAAAACACGTTTTCCTATAATGGTAGGTCGAACTCTTGTAGGGGAAGCGCAGGTTTCATGAAAACAACTCAGAATGTCAAGTTATAATGAAATCTTCATTTTGTGTTAGTTTGTCATGATTTCTTCACGAAAACACGTTTTCCTATAATGGTAGGTCGAACTCTTGTAGGGGAAGCGCAGGTTTCATGAAAACAACTCAGAATGTCAAGTTATAATGAAATCTTCATTTTGTGTTAGTTTGTCATGATTTCTTCACGAAAACACGTTTTCCTATAATGGTAGGTCGAACTCTTGTAGGGGAAGCGCAGGTTTCATGAAAACAACTCAGAATGTCAAGTTACAATGAAATCTTCATTTTGTGTTAGTTTGTCATGATTTCTTCACGAAAACACGTTTTCCTATAATGGTAGGTTGAACTCTTGTAGGGGAAGCGCAGGTTTCATGAAAACAACTCAGAATGTCAAGTTATAATGAAATCTTCATTTTGTGTTAGTTTGTCATGATTTCTTCACGAAAACACGTTTTCCTATAATGGTAGGTCGAACTCTTGTAGGGGAAGCGCAGGTTTCATGAAAACAACTCAGAATGTCAAGTTATAATGAAATCTTCATTTTGTGTTAGTTTGTCATGATTTCTTCACGAAAACACGTTTTCCTATAATGGTAGGTCGAACTCTTGTAGGGGAAGCGCAGGTTTCATGAAAACAACTCAGAATGTCAAGTTATAATGAAATCTTCATTTTGTGTTAGTTTGTCATGATTTCTTCACGAAAACACGTTTTCCTATAATGGTAGGTCGAACTCTTGTAGGGGAAGCGCAGGTTTCATGAAATGAACTCAGAATGTCAAGTTATAATGAAATCTTCATTTTGTGTTAGTTTGTCATGATTTCTTCACGAAAACACGTTTTCCTATAATGGTAGGTCGAACTCTTGTAGGGGAAGCGCAGGTTTCATGAAAACAACTCAGAATGTCAAGTTACAATGAAATCTTCATTTTGTGTTAGTTTGTCATGATTTCTTCACGAAAACACGTTTTCCTATAATGGTAGGTTGAACTCTTGTAGGGGAAGCGCAGGTTTCATGAAAACAACTCAGAATGTCAAGTTATAATGAAATCTTCATTTTGTGTTAGTTTGTCATGATTTCTTCACGAAAACACGTTTTCCTATAATGGTAGGTCGAACTCTTGTAGGGGAAGCGCAGGTTTCATGAAAACAACTCAGAATGTCAAGTTATAATGAAATCTTCATTTTGTGTTAGTTTGTCATGATTTCTTCACGAAAACACGTTTTCCTATAATGGTAGGTCGAACTCTTGTAGGGGAAGCGCAGGTTTCATGAAAACAACTCAGAATGTCAAGTTATAATGAAATCTTCATTTTGTGTTAGTTTGTCATGATTTCTTCACGAAAACACGTTTTCCTATAATGGTAGGTCGAACTCTTGTAGGGGAAGCGCAGGTTTCATGAAAACAACTCAGAATGTCAAGTTATAATGAAATCTTCATTTTGTGTTAGTTTGTCATGATTTCTTCACGAAAACACGTTTTCCTATAATGGTAGGTCGAACTCTTGTAGGGGAAGCGCAGGTTTCATGAAAACAACTCAGAATGTCAAGTTATAATGAAATCTTCATTTTGTGTTAGTTTGTCATGATTTCTTCACGAAAACACGTTTTCCTATAATGTTACGTCGAACTCTTGTAGGGGAAGCGCAGGTTTCATGAAAACAACTCAGAATGTCAAGTTATAATGAAATCTTCATTTTGTGTTAGTTTGTCATGATTTCTTCACGAAAACACGTTTTCCTATAATGTTACGTCGAACTCTTATAGGGGAAGCGCAGGTTTCATGAAATGAACTCAGAATGTCAAGTTATAATGAAATCTTCATTTTGTGTTAGTTTGTCATGATTTCTTCACGAAAACACGTTTTCCTATAATGGTAGGTCGAACTATAATAGGGGAAGCGCAGGTTTCATGAAATGAACACAGAATGTCAAGTTATAATGAAATCTTCATTTTGTGTTAGTTTGTCATGATTTCTTCACGAAAACACGTTTTCCTATAATGTTACGTCGAACTCTTATAGGGGAAGCGCAGGTTTCATGAAATGAACTCAGAATGTCAAGTTATAATGAAATCTTCATTTTGTGTTAGTTTGTCATGATTTCTTCACGAAAACACGTTTTCCTATAATGGTAGGTCGAACTCTTGTAGGGGAAGCGCAGGTTTCATGAAAACAACTCAGAATGTCAAGTTATAATGAAATCTTCATTTTGTGTTAGTTTGTCATGATTTCTTCACGAAAACACGTTTTCCTATAATGGTAGGTCGAACTCTTGTAGGGGAAGCGCAGGTTTCATGAAAACAACTCAGAATGTCAAGTTATAATGAAATCTTCATTTTGTGTTAGTTTGTCATGATTTCTTCACGAAAACACGTTTTCCTATAATGGTAGGTCGAACTCTTGTAGGGGAAGCGCAGGTTTCATGAAAACAACTCAGAATGTCAAGTTATAATGAAATCTTCATTTTGTGTTAGTTTGTCATGATTTCTTCACGAAAACACGTTTTCCTATAATGGTAGGTCGAACTCTTGTAGAGGAAGCGCAGGTTTCATGAAAACAACTCAGAATGTCAAGTTATAATGAAATCTTCATTTTGTGTTAGTTTGTCATGATTTCTTCACGAAAACACGTTTTCCTATAATGGTAGGTCGAACTCTTGTAGGGGAAGCGCAGGTTTCATGAAAACAACTCAGAATGTCAAGTTATAATGAAATCTTCATTTTGTGTTAGTTTGTCATGATTTCTTCACGAAAACACGTTTTCCTATAATGTTACGTCGAACTCTTATAGGGGAAGCGCAGGTTTCATGAAATGAACTCAGAATGTCAAGTTATAATGAAATCTTCATTTTGTGTTAGTTTGTCATGATTTCTTCACGAAAACACGTTTTCCTATAATGGTAGGTCGAACTATAATAGGGGAAGCGCAGGTTTCATGAAATGAACACAGAATGTCAAGTTATAATGAAATCTTCATTTTGTGTTAGTTTGTCATGATTTCTTCACGAAAACACGTTTTCCTATAATGTTACGTCGAACTCTTATAGGGGAAGCGCAGGTTTCATGAAATGAACTCAGAATGTCAAGTTATAATGAAATCTTCATTTTGTGTTAGTTTGTCATGATTTCTTCACGAAAACACGTTTTCCTATAATGGTAGGTCGAACTCTTGTAGGGGAAGCGCAGGTTTCATGAAAACAACTCAGAATGTCAAGTTATAATGAAATCTTCATTTTGTGTTAGTTTGTCATGATTTCTTCACGAAAACACGTTTTCCTATAATGGTAGGTTGAACTCTTATAGGGGAAGCGCAGGTTTCATGAAAACAACTCAGAATGTCAAGTTATAATGAAATCTTCATTTTGTGTTAGTTTGTCATGATTTCTTCACGAAAACACGTTTTCCTATAATGGTAGGTCGAACTCTTGTAGGGGAAGCGCAGGTTTCATGAAAACAACTCAGAATGTCAAGTTATAATGAAATCTTCATTTTGTGTTAGTTTGTCATGATTTCTTCACGAAAACACGTTTTCCTATAATGGTAGGTCGAACTCTTGTAGGGGAAGCGCAGGTTTCATGAAAACAACTCAGAATGTCAAGTTATAATGAAATCTTCATTTTGTGTTAGTTTGTCATGATTTCTTCACGAAAACACGTTTTCCTATAATGGTAGGTTGAACTCTTATAGGGGAAGCGCAGGTTTCATGAAAACAACTCAGAATGTCAAGTTATAATGAAATCTTCATTTTGTGTTAGTTTGTCATGATTTCTTCACGAAAACACGTTTTCCTATAATGGTAGGTCGAACTCTTGTAGGGGAAGCGCAGGTTTCATGAAAACAACTCAGAATGTCAAGTTATAATGAAATCTTCATTTTGTGTTAGTTTGTCATGATTTCTTCACGAAAACACGTTTTCCTATAATGGTAGGTCGAACTCTTGTAGGGGAAGCGCAGGTTTCATGAAAACAACTCAGAATGTCAAGTTATAATGAAATCTTCATTTTGTGTTAGTTTGTCATGATTTCTTCACGAAAACACGTTTTCCTATAATGGTAGGTCGAACTCTTGTAGGGGAAGCGCAGGTTTCATGAAAACAACTCAGAATGTCAAGTTATAATGAAATCTTCATTTTGTGTTAGTTTGTCATGATTTCTTCACGAAAACACGTTTTCCTATAATGGTAGGTCGAACTCTTGTAGGGGAAGCGCAGGTTTCATGAAATGAACTCAGAATGTCAAGTTATAATGAAATCTTCATTTTGTGTTAGTTTGTCATGATTTCTTCACGAAAACACGTTTTCCTATAATGGTAGGTCGAACTCTTGTAGGGGAAGCGCAGGTTTCATGAAAACAACTCAGAATGTCAAGTTACAATGAAATCTTCATTTTGTGTTAGTTTGTCATGATTTCTTCACGAAAACACGTTTTCGTATAATGGTAGGTCGAACTCTTGTAGGGGAAGCGCAGGTTTCATGAAAACAACTCAGAATGTCAAGTTATAATGAAATCTTCATTTTGTGTTAGTTTGTCATGATTTCTTCACGAAAACACGTTTTCCTATAATGTTACATCGAACTCTTATAGGGGAAGCGCAGGTTTCATGAAATGAACTCAGAATGTCAAGTTATAATGAAATCTTCATTTTGTGTTAGTTTGTCATGATTTCTTCACGAAAACACGTTTTCCTATAATGGTAGGTCGAACTCTTGTAGGGGAAGTGCAGGTTTCATGAAAACAACTCAGAATGTCAAGTTATAATGAAATCTTCATTTTGTGTTAGTTTGTCATGATTTCTTCACGAAAACACGTTTTCCTATAATGGTAGGTCGAACTCTTGTAGGGGAAGCGCAGGTTTCATGAAAACAACTCAGAATGTCAAGTTATAATGAAATCTTCATTTTGTGTTAGTTTGTCATGATTTCTTCACGAAAACACGTTTTCCTATAATGGTAGGTCGAACTCTTGTAGGGGAAGCGCAGGTTTCATGAAATAAACTCAGAATGTCAAGTTACAATGAAATCTTCATTTTGTGTTAGTTTGTCATGATTTCTTCACGAAAACACGTTTTCCTATAATGGTAGGTTGAACTCTTGTAGGGGAAGCGCAGGTTTCATGAAAACAACTCAGAATGTCAAGTTATAATGAAATCTTCATTTTGTGTTAGTTTGTCATGATTTCTTCACGAAAACACGTTTTCCTATAATGGTAGGTCGAACTCTTGTAGGGGAAGCGCAGGTTTCATGAAAACAACTCAGAATGTCAAGTTATAATGAAATCTTCATTTTGTGTTAGTTTGTCATGATTTCTTCACGAAAACACGTTTTCCTATAATGTTACGTCGAACTCTTATAGGGGAAGCGCAGGTTTCATGAAATGAACTCAGAATGTCAAGTTATAATGAAATCTTCATTTTGTGTTAGTTTGTCATGATTTCTTCACGAAAACACGTTTTCCTATAATGGTAGGTCGAACTATAATAGGGGAAGCGCAGGTTTCATGAAATGAACACAGAATGTCAAGTTATAATGAAATCTTCATTTTGTGTTAGTTTGTCATGATTTCTTCACGAAAACACGTTTTCCTATAATGTTACGTCGAACTCTTATAGGGGAAGCGCAGGTTTCATGAAATGAACTCAGAATGTCAAGTTATAATGAAATCTTCATTTTGTGTTAGTTTGTCATGATTTCTTCACGAAAACACGTTTTCCTATAATGGTAGGTCGAACTCTTGTAGGGGAAGCGCAGGTTTCATGAAAACAACTCAGAATGTCAAGTTATAATGAAATCTTCATTTTGTGTTAGTTTGTCATGATTTCTTCACGAAAACACGTTTTCCTATAATGGTAGGTTGAACTCTTATAGGGGAAGCGCAGGTTTCATGAAAACAACTCAGAATTTCAAGTTATAATGAAATCTTCATTTTGTGTTAGTTTGTCATGATTTCTTCACGAAAACACGTTTTCCTATAATGGTAGGTCGAACTCTTATAGGGGAAGCGCAGGTTTCATGAAAACAACTCAGAATTTCAAGTTATAATGAAATCTTCATTTTGTGTTAGTTTGTCATGATTTCTTCACGAAAACACGTTTTCCTATAATGGTAGGTCTAACTCTTGTAGGGGAAGCGCAGGTTTCATGAAAACAACTCAGAATGTCAAGTTATAATGAAATCTTCATTTTGTGTTAGTTTGTCATGATTTCTTCACGAAAACACGTTTTCCTATAATGTTACGTCGAACTCTTATAGGGGAAGCGCAGGTTTCATGAAATGAACTCAGAATGTCAAGTTATAATGAAATCTTCATTTTGTGTTAGTTTGTCATGATTTCTTCACGAAAACACGTTTTCCTATAATGGTAGGTCGAACTATAATAGGGGAAGCGCAGGTTTCATGAAATGAACACAGAATGTCAAGTTATAATGAAATCTTCATTTTGTGTTAGTTTGTCATGATTTCTTCACGAAAACACGTTTTCCTATAATGGTAGGTTGAACTCTTATAGGGGAAGCGCAGGTTTCATGAAAACAACTCAGAATGTCAAGTTATAATGAAATCTTCATTTTGTGTTAGTTTGTCATGATTTCTTCACGAAAACACGTTTTCCTATAATGGTAGGTCGAACTCTTGTAGGGGAAGCGCAGGTTTCATGAAAACAACTCAGAATGTCAAGTTATAATGAAATCTTCATTTTGTGTTAGTTTGTCATGATTTCTTCACGAAAACACGTTTTCCTATAATGGTAGGTCGAACTCTTGTAGGGGAAGCGCAGGTTTCATGAAAACAACTCAGAATGTCAAGTTACAATGAAATCTTCATTTTGTGTTAGTTTGTCATGATTTCTTCACGAAAACACGTTTTCGTATAATGGTAGGTCGAACTCTTGTAGGGGAAGCGCAGGTTTCATGAAAACAACTCAGAATGTCAAGTTATAATGAAATCTTCATTTTGTGTTAGTTTGTCATGATTTCTTCACGAAAACACGTTTTCCTATAATGTTACGTCGAACTCTTATAGGGGAAGCGCAGGTTTCATGAAATGAACTCAGAATGTCAAGTTATAATGAAATCTTCATTTTGTGTTAGTTTGTCATGATTTCTTCACGAAAACACGTTTTCCTATAATGGTAGGTCGAACTCTTGTAGGGGAAGTGCAGGTTTCATGAAAACAACTCAGAATGTCAAGTTATAATGAAATCTTCATTTTGTGTTAGTTTGTCATGATTTCTTCACGAAAACACGTTTTCCTATAATGGTAGGTCGAACTCTTGTAGGGGAAGCGCAGGTTTCATGAAAACAACTCAGAATGTCAAGTTATAATGAAATCTTCATTTTGTGTTAGTTTGTCATGATTTCTTCACGAAAACACGTTTTCCTATAATGGTAGGTCGAACTCTTGTAGGGGAAGCGCAGGTTTCATGAAATAAACTCAGAATGTCAAGTTACAATGAAATCTTCATTTTGTGTTAGTTTGTCATGATTTCTTCACGAAAACACGTTTTCCTATAATGGTAGGTTGAACTCTTGTAGGGGAAGCGCAGGTTTCATGAAAACAACTCAGAATGTCAAGTTATAATGAAATCTTCATTTTGTGTTAGTTTGTCATGATTTCTTCACGAAAACACGTTTTCCTATAATGGTAGGTCGAACTCTTGTAGGGGAAGCGCAGGTTTCATGAAAACAACTCAGAATGTCAAGTTATAATGAAATCTTCATTTTGTGTTAGTTTGTCATGATTTCTTCACGAAAACACGTTTTCCTATAATGTTACGTCGAACTCTTGTAGGGGAAGCGCAGGTTTCATGAAAACAACTCAGAATGTCAAGTTATAATGAAATCTTCATTTTGTGTTAGTTTGTCATGATTTCTTCACGAAAACACGTTTTCCTATAATGTTACGTCGAACTCTTATAGGGGAAGCGCAGGTTTCATGAAATGAACTCAGAATGTCAAGTTATAATGAAATCTTCATTTTGTGTTAGTTTGTCATGATTTCTTCACGAAAACACGTTTTCCTATAATGGTAGGTCGAACTATAATAGGGGAAGCGCAGGTTTCATGAAATGAACACAGAATGTCAAGTTATAATGAAATCTTCATTTTGTGTTAGTTTGTCATGATTTCTTCACGAAAACACGTTTTCCTATAATGTTACGTCGAACTCTTATAGGGGAAGCGCAGGTTTCATGAAATGAACTCAGAATGTCAAGTTATAATGAAATCTTCATTTTGTGTTAGTTTGTCATGATTTCTTCACGAAAACACGTTTTCCTATAATGGTAGGTCGAACTCTTGTAGGGGAAGCGCAGGTTTCATGAAAACAACTCAGAATGTCAAGTTATAATGAAATCTTCATTTTGTGTTAGTTTGTCATGATTTCTTCACGAAAACACGTTTTCCTATAATGGTAGGTTGAACTCTTATAGGGGAAGCGCAGGTTTCATGAAAACAACTCAGAATTTCAAGTTATAATGAAATCTTCATTTTGTGTTAGTTTGTCATGATTTCTTCACGAAAACACGTTTTCCTATAATGGTAGGTCGAACTCTTGTAGGGGAAGCGCAGGTTTCATGAAAACAACTCAGAATGTCAAGTTATAATGAAATCTTCATTTTGTGTTAGTTTGTCATGATTTCTTCACGAAAACACGTTTTCCTATAATGGTAGGTCGAACTCTTGTAGGGGAAGCGCAGGTTTCATGAAATAAACTCAGAATGTCAAGTTACAATGAAATCTTCATTTTGTGTTAGTTTGTCATGATTTCTTCACGAAAACACGTTTTCCTATAATGGTTGGTTGAACTCTTGTAGGGGAAGCGCAGGTTTCATGAAAACAACTCAGAATGTCAAGTTATAATGAAATCTTCATTTTGTGTTAGTTTGTCATGATTTCTTCACGAAAACACGTTTTCCTATAATGGTAGGTCGAACTCTTGTAGGGGAAGCGCAGGTTTCATGAAAACAACTCAGAATGTCAAGTTATAATGAAATCTTCATTTTGTGTTAGTTTGTCATGATTTCTTCACGAAAACACGTTTTCCTATAATGGTAGGTCGAACTCTTGTAGGGGAAGCGCAGGTTTCATGAAAACAACTCAGAATGTCAAGTTATAATGAAATCTTCATTTTGTGTTAGTTTGTCATGATTTCTTCACGAAAACACGTTTTCCTATAATGGTAGGTCGAACTCTTGTAGGGGAAGCGCAGGTTTCATGAAAACAACTCAGAATGTCAAGTTATAATGAAATCTTCATTTTGTGTTAGTTTGTCATGATTTCTTCACGAAAACACGTTTTCCTATAATGTTACGTCGAACTCTTGTAGGGGAAGCGCAGGTTTCATGAAAACAACTCAGAATGTCAAGTTATAATGAAATCTTCATTTTGTGTTAGTTTGTCATGATTTCTTCACGAAAACACGTTTTCCTATAATGTTACGTCGAACTCTTATAGGGGAAGCGCAGGTTTCATGAAATGAACTCAGAATGTCAAGTTATAATGAAATCTTCATTTTGTGTTAGTTTGTCATGATTTCTTCACGAAAACACGTTTTCCTATAATGGTAGGTCGAACTATAATAGGGGAAGCGCAGGTTTCATGAAATGAACACAGAATGTCAAGTTATAATGAAATCTTCATTTTGTGTTAGTTTGTCATGATTTCTTCACGAAAACACGTTTTCCTATAATGGTAGGTCGAACTCTTGTAGGGGAAGCGCAGGTTTCATGAAAACAACTCAGAATGTCAAGTTATAATGAAATCTTCATTTTGTGTTAGTTTGTCATGATTTCTTCACGAAAACACGTTTTCCTATAATGGTAGGTCGAACTCTTGTAGGGGAAGCGCAGGTTTCATGAAAACAACTCAGAATGTCAAGTTATAATGAAATCTTCATTTTGTGTTAGTTTGTCATGATTTCTTCACGAAAACACGTTTTCCTATAATGGTAGGTCGAACTCTTGTAGGGGAAGCGCAGGTTTCATGAAAACAACTCAGAATGTCAAGTTATAATGAAATCTTCATTTTGTGTTAGTTTGTCATGATTTCTTCACGAAAACACATTTTCCTATAATGGTAGGTCGAACTCTTGTAGGGGAAGCGCAGGTTTCATGAAATGAACTCAGAATGTCAAGTTATAATGAAATCTTCATTTTGTGTTAGTTTGTCATGATTTCTTCACGAAAACACGTTTTCCTATAATGGTAGGTCGAACTATAATAGGGGAAGCGCAGGTTTCATGAAATGAACACAGAATGTCAAGTTATAATGAAATCTTCATTTTGTGTTAGTTTGTCATGATTTCTTCACGAAAACACGTTTTCCTATAATGTTACGTCGAACTCTTATAGGGGAAGCGCAGGTTTCATGAAATGAACTCAGAATGTCAAGTTATAATGAAATCTTCATTTTGTGTTAGTTTGTCATGATTTCTTCACGAAAACACGTTTTCGTATAATGTTACGTCAAACTCTTATAGGGGAAGCGCAGGTTTCATGAAATGAACTCAGAATGTCAAGTTATAATGAAATCTTCATTTTGTGTTAGTTTGTCATGATTTCTTCACGAAAACACGTTTTCCTATAATGTTACGTCAAACTCTTAAAGGGGAAGCGCAGGTTTCATGAAATGAACTCAGAATGTCAAGTTATAATGAAATCTTCATTTTTTGTTAGTTTGTCATGATTTCTTCACGAAAACACGTTTTCCTATAATGTTACGTCGAACTGTTATAGGGGAAGCGCAGGTTTCATGAAATGAACTCAGAATGTCAAGTTATAATGAAATCTTCATTTTGTGTTAGTTTGTCATGATTTCTTCACGAAAACAGGTTTTCCTATAATGTTACGTCGAACTCTTATAGGGGAAGCGCAGGTTTCATGAAATGAACTCAGAATGTCAAGTTATAATGAAATCTTCATTTTGTGTTAGTTTGTCATGATTTCTTCACGAAAACACGTTTTCCTATAATGGTAGGTCAAACTCTAATAGGGGAATCGCAGGTTTCATGAAATGAACTCAGAATGTCAAGTTATAATGAAATCTTCATTTTGTGTTAGTTTGTCATGATTTCTTCACGAAAAACACGTTTTCCTATAATGTTACGTCGAACACTTATAGGGGAAGCGCAGGTTTCATGAAATAAACTCAGAATGTCAAGTTATAATGAAATCTTCATTTTGTGTTAGTTTGTCATGATTTCTTCACGAAAACAAGTTTTCCTATAATGGTAGGTCGAACTGTTATAGGGGAAGCGCAGGTTTCATGAAATGAACTCAGAATGTCAAGTTATAATAAAATCTTCATTTTGTTTTAGTTTGTTAAGATTTCTTCACGAAAACACGTTTTCCTATAATGTTACGTCGAACTCTTATAGGGGAAGCGCAGGTTTCATGAAATGAACTCAGAATGTCAAGTTATAATGAAATCTTCATTTTGTGTTAGTTTGTCATGATTTCTTCACGAAATCACGTTTTCCTATAATGGTAGGTCGAACTCTTATAGGGGAAGCGCAGGTTTCATGAAATGAACTCAGAATGTCAAGTTATAATGAAATCTTCATTTTGTGTTAGTTTGTCATGATTTCTTCACGAAAACACGTTTTCCTATAATGTTACGTCGAACTCTTATAGGGGAAGCGCAGGTTTCATGAAATGAACTCAGAATGTCAAGTTATAATGAAATCTTCATTTTGTGTTAGTTTGTCATGATTTCTTCACGAAAACACGTTTTCCTATAATGGTAGGTCGAACTCTTGTAGGGGAAGCGCAGGTTTCATGAAAACAACTCAGAATGTCAAGTTATAATGAAATCTTCATTTTGTGTTAGTTTGTCATGATTTCTTCACGAAAACACGTTTTCCTATAATGGTAGGTCGAACTCTTGTAGGGGAAGCGCAGGTTTCATGAAAACAACTCAGAATGTCAAGTTATAATGAAATCTTCATTTTGTGTTAGTTTGTCATGATTTCTTCACGAAAACACGTTTTCCTATAATGGTAGGTCGAACTCTTGTAGGGGAAGCGCAGGTTTCATGAAAACAACTCAGAATGTCAAGTTATAATGAAATCTTCATTTTGTGTTAGTTTGTCATGATTTCTTCACGAAAACACGTTTTCCTATAATGGTAGGTCGAACTCTTGTAGGGGAAGCGCAGGTTTCATGAAAACAACTCAGAATGTCAAGTTATAATGAAATCTTCATTTTGTGTTAGTTTGTCATGATTTCTTCACGAAAACACGTTTTCCTATAATGGTAGGTCGAACTCTTGTAGGGGAAGCGCAGGTTTCATGAAAACAACTCAGAATGTCAAGTTATAATGAAATCTTCATTTTGTGTTAGTTTGTCATGATTTCTTCACGAAAACACGTTTTCCTATAATGGTAGGTCGAACTCTTGTAGGGGAAGCGCAGGTTTCATGAAAACAACTCAGAATGTCAAGTTATAATGAAATCTTCATTTTGTGTTAGTTTGTCATGATTTCTTCACGAAAACACGTTTTCCTATAATGGTAGGTCGAACTCTTGTAGGGGAAGCACAGGTTTCATGAAAACAACTCAGAATGTCAAGTTATAATGAAATCTTCATTTTGTGTTAGTTTGTCATGATTTCTTCACGAAAACACGTTTTCCTATAATGGTAGGTCGAACTCTTGTAGGGGAAGCGCAGGTTTCATGAAATGAACTCAGAATGTCAAGTTATAATGAAATCTTCATTTTGTGTTAGTTTGTCATGATTTCTTCACGAAAACACGTTTTCCTATAATGGTAGGTCGAACTCTTGTAGGGGAAGCGCAGGTTTCATGAAAACAACTCAGAATGTCAAGTTACAATGAAATCTTCATTTTGTGTTAGTTTGTCATGATTTCTTCACGAAAACACGTTTTCCTATAATGGTAGGTCGAACTCTTGTAGGGGAAGCGCAGGTTTCATGAAAACAACTCAGAATGTCAAGTTATAATGAAATCTTCATTTTGTGTTAGTTTGTCATGATTTCTTCACGAAAACACGTTTTCCTATAATGTTACGTCGAACTCTTATAGGGGAAGCGCAGGTTTCATGAAATGAACTCAGAATGTCAAGTTATAATGAAATCTTCATTTTGTGTTAGTTTGTCATGATTTCTTCACGAAAACACGTTTTCCTATAATGGTAGGTCGAACTCTTGTAGGGGAAGTGCAGGTTTCATGAAAACAACTCAGAATGTCAAGTTATAATGAAATCTTCATTTTGTGTTAGTTTGTCATGATTTCTTCACGAAAACACGTTTTCCTATAATGGTAGGTCGAACTCTTGTAGGGGAAGCGCAGGTTTCATGAAAACAACTCAGAATGTCAAGTTATAATGAAATCTTCATTTTGTGTTAGTTTGTCATGATTTCTTCACGAAAACACGTTTTCCTATAATGGTAGGTCGAACTCTTGTAGGGGAAGCGCAGGTTTCATGAAATGAACTCAGAATGTCAAGTTATAATGAAATCTTCATTTTGTGTTAGTTTGTCATGATTTCTTCACGAAAAACACGTTGTCCTATAATGTTACGTCGAACACTTATAGGGGAAGCGCAGGTTTCATGAAATAAACTCAGAATGTCAAGTTATAATGAAATCTTCATTTTGTGTTAGTTTGTCATGATTTCTTCACGAAAACAAGTTTTCCTATAATGGTAGGTCGAACTGTTATAGGGGAAGCGCAGGTTTCATGAAATGAACTCAGAATGTCAAGTTATAATGAAATCTTCATTTTGTTTTAGTTTGTTAAGATTTCTTCACGAAAACACGTTTTCCTATAATGTTACGTCGAACTCTTATAGGGGAAGCGCAGGTTTCATGAAATGAACTCAGAATGTCAAGTTATAATGAAATCTTCATTTTGTGTTAGTTTGTCATGATTTCTTCACGAAATCACGTTTTCCTATAATGGTAGGTCGAACTCTTATAGGGGAAGCGCAGGTTTCATGAAATGAACTCAGAATGTCAAGTTATAATGAAATCTTCATTTTGTGTTAGTTTGTCATGATTTCTTCACGAAAACACGTTTTCCTATAATGTTACGTCGAACTCTTATAGGGGAAGCGCAGGTTTCATGAAATGAACTCAGAATGTCAAGTTATAATGAAATCTTCATTTTGTGTTAGTTTGTCATGATTTCTTCACGAAAACACGTTTTCCTATAATGGTAGGTCGAACTCTTGTAGGGGAAGCGCAGGTTTCATGAAAACAACTCAGAATGTCAAGTTATAATGAAATCTTCATTTTGTGTTAGTTTGTCATGATTTCTTCACGAAAACACGTTTTCCTATAATGGTAGGTCGAACTCTTGTAGGGGAAGCGCAGGTTTCATGAAAACAACTCAGAATGTCAAGTTATAATGAAATCTTCATTTTGTGTTAGTTTGTCATGATTTCTTCACGAAAACACGTTTTCCTATAATGGTAGGTCGAACTCTTGTAGGGGAAGCGCAGGTTTCATGAAAACAACTCAGAATGTCAAGTTATAATGAAATCTTCATTTTGTGTTAGTTTGTCATGATTTCTTCACGAAAACACGTTTTCCTATAATGGTAGGTCGAACTCTTGTAGGGGAAGCGCAGGTTTCATGAAAACAACTCAGAATGTCAAGTTATAATGAAATCTTCATTTTGTGTTAGTTTGTCATGATTTCTTCACGAAAACACGTTTTCCTATAATGGTAGGTCGAACTCTTGTAGGGGAAGCGCAGGTTTCATGAAAACAACTCAGAATGTCAAGTTATAATGAAATCTTCATTTTGTGTTAGTTTGTCATGATTTCTTCACGAAAACACGTTTTCCTATAATGGTAGGTCGAACTCTTGTAGGGGAAGCGCAGGTTTCATGAAAACAACTCAGAATGTCAAGTTATAATGAAATCTTCATTTTGTGTTAGTTTGTCATGATTTCTTCACGAAAACACGTTTTCCTATAATGGTAGGTCGAACTCTTGTAGGGGAAGCACAGGTTTCATGAAAACAACTCAGAATGTCAAGTTATAATGAAATCTTCATTTTGTGTTAGTTTGTCATGATTTCTTCACGAAAACACGTTTTCCTATAATGGTAGGTCGAACTCTTGTAGGGGAAGCGCAGGTTTCATGAAATGAACTCAGAATGTCAAGTTATAATGAAATCTTCATTTTGTGTTAGTTTGTCATGATTTCTTCACGAAAACACGTTTTCCTATAATGGTAGGTCGAACTCTTGTAGGGGAAGCGCAGGTTTCATGAAAACAACTCAGAATGTCAAGTTACAATGAAATCTTCATTTTGTGTTAGTTTGTCATGATTTCTTCACGAAAACACGTTTTCCTATAATGGTAGGTCGAACTCTTGTAGGGGAAGCGCAGGTTTCATGAAAACAACTCAGAATGTCAAGTTATAATGAAATCTTCATTTTGTGTTAGTTTGTCATGATTTCTTCACGAAAACACGTTTTCCTATAATGTTACGTCGAACTCTTATAGGGGAAGCGCAGGTTTCATGAAATGAACTCAGAATGTCAAGTTATAATGAAATCTTCATTTTGTGTTAGTTTGTCATGATTTCTTCACGAAAACACGTTTTCCTATAATGGTAGGTCGAACTCTTGTAGGGGAAGTGCAGGTTTCATGAAAACAACTCAGAATGTCAAGTTATAATGAAATCTTCATTTTGTGTTAGTTTGTCATGATTTCTTCACGAAAACACGTTTTCCTATAATGGTAGGTCGAACTCTTGTAGGGGAAGCGCAGGTTTCATGAAAACAACTCAGAATGTCAAGTTATAATGAAATCTTCATTTTGTGTTAGTTTGTCATGATTTCTTCACGAAAACACGTTTTCCTATAATGGTAGGTCGAACTCTTGTAGGGGAAGCGCAGGTTTCATGAAATAAACTCAGAATGTCAAGTTACAATGAAATCTTCATTTTGTGTTAGTTTGTCATGATTTCTTCACGAAAACACGTTTTCCTATAATGGTAGGTTGAACTCTTGTAGGGGAAGCGCAGGTTTCATGAAAACAACTCAGAATGTCAAGTTATAATGAAATCTTCATTTTGTGTTAGTTTGTCATGATTTCTTCACGAAAACACGTTTTCCTATAATGGTAGGTCGAACTCTTGTAGGGGAAGCGCAGGTTTCATGAAAACAACTCAGAATGTCAAGTTATAATGAAATCTTCATTTTGTGTTAGTTTGTCATGATTTCTTCACGAAAACACGTTTTCCTATAATGGTAGGTCGAACTCTTGTAGGGGAAGCGCAGGTTTCATGAAAACAACTCAGAATGTCAAGTTATAATGAAATCTTCATTTTGTGTTAGTTTGTCATGATTTCTTCACGAAAACACGTTTTCCTATAATGGTAGGTCGAACTCTTGTAGGGGAAGCGCAGGTTTCATGAAAACAACTCAGAATGTCAAGTTATAATGAAATCTTCATTTTGTGTTAGTTTGTCATGATTTCTTCACGAAAACACGTTTTCCTATAATGGTAGGTCGAACTCTTGTAGGGGAAGCGCAGGTTTCATGAAAACAACTCAGAATGTCAAGTTATAATGAAATCTTCATTTTGTGTTAGTTTGTCATGATTTCTTCACGAAAACACGTTTTCCTATAATGGTAGGTCGAACTCTTGTAGGGGAAGCGCAGGTTTCATGAAATGAACACAGAATGTCAAGTTATAATGAAATCTTCATTTTGTGTTAGTTTGTCATGATTTCTTCACGAAAACACGTTTTCCTATAATGTTACGTCGAACTCTTATAGGGGAAGCGCAGGTTTCATGAAATGAACTCAGAATGTCAAGTTATAATGAAATCTTCATTTTGTGTTAGTTTGTCATGATTTCTTCACGAAAACACGTTTTCCTATAATGGTAGGTTGAACTCTTATAGGGGAAGCGCAGGTTTCATGAAAACAACTCAGAATGTCAAGTTATAATGAAATCTTCATTTTGTGTTAGTTTGTCATGATTTCTTCACGAAAACACGTTTTCCTATAATGGTAGGTCGAACTCTTGTAGGGGAAGCGCAGGTTTCATGAAAACAACTCAGAATGTCAAGTTATAATGAAATCTTCATTTTGTGTTAGTTTGTCATGATTTCTTCACGAAAACACGTTTTCCTATAATGGTAGGTCGAACTCTTGTAGGGGAAGCGCAGGTTTCATGAAAACAACTCAGAATGTCAAGTTATAATGAAATCTTCATTTTGTGTTAGTTTGTCATGATTTCTTCACGAAAACACGTTTTCCTATAATGGTAGGTCGAACTCTTGTAGGGGAAGCGCAGGTTTCATGAAATGAACTCAGAATGCCAAGTTATAATGAAATCTTCATTTTGTGTTAGTTTGTCATGATTTCTTCACGAAAACACGTTTTCCTATAATGGTAGGTTGAACTATAATAGGGGAAGCGCAGGTTTCATGAAATGAACTCAGAATGTCAAGTTATAATGAAATCTTCATTTTGTGTTAGTTTGTCATGATTTCTTCACGAAAACACGTTTTCCTATAATGGTAGGTCGAACTCTTGTAGGGGAAGCGCAGGTTTCATGAAATGAACTCAGAATGTCAAGTTATAATGAAATCTTCATTTTGTGTTAGTTTGTCATGATTTCTTCACGAAAACACATTTTCCTATAATGGTAGGTTGAACTATAATAGGGGAAGCGCAGGTTTCATGAAATGAACTCAGAATGTCAAGTTATAATGAAATCTTCATTTTGTGTTAGTTTGTCATGATTTCTTCACTAAAACACATTTTCCTATAATGTTACGTCGAACTCTTATAGGGGAAGCGCAGGTTTCATGAAATGAACTCAGAATGTCAAGTTATAATGAAATCTTCATTTTGTGTTAGTTTGTCATGATTTCTTCACGAAAACACGTTTTCCTATAATGGTAGGTCAAACTCTTAAAGGGGAAGCGCAGGTTTCATGAAATGAACTCAGAATGTCAAGTTACAATGAAATCTTCATTTTGTGTTAGTTTGTCATGATTTCTTCACGAAAACACGTTTTCCTATAATGGTAGGTTGAACTCTTGTAGGGGAAGCGCAGGTTTCATGAAAACAACTCAGAATGTCAAGTTATAATGAAATCTTCATTTTGTGTTAGTTTGTCATGATTTCTTCACGAAAACACGTTTTCCTATAATGGTAGGTCGAACTCTTGTAGGGGAAGCGCAGGTTTCATGAAAACAACTCAGAATGTCAAGTTATAATGAAATCTTCATTTTGTGTTAGTTTGTCATGATTTCTTCACGAAAACACGTTTTCCTATAATGGTAGGTCGAACTCTTGTAGGGGAAGCGCAGGTTTCATGAAAACAACTCAGAATGTCAAGTTATAATGAAATCTTCATTTTGTGTTAGTTTGTCATGATTTCTTCACGAAAACACGTTTTCCTATAATGGTAGGTCGAACTCTTGTAGGGGAAGCGCAGGTTTCATGAAATGAACTCAGAATGTCAAGTTATAATGAAATCTTCATTTTGTGTTAGTTTGTCATGATTTCTTCACGAAAACACGTTTTCCTATAATGGTAGGTTGAACTATAATAGGGGAAGCGCAGGTTTCATGAAATGAACTCAGAATGTCAAGTTATAATGAAATCTTCATTTTGTGTTAGTTTGTCATGATTTCTTCACGAAAACACGTTTTCCTATAATGGTAGGTCGAACTCTTGTAGGGGAAGCGCAGGTTTCATGAAAACAACTCAGAATGTCAAGTTATAATGAAATCTTCATTTTGTGTTAGTTTGTCATGATTTCTTCACGAAAACACGTTTTCCTATAATGGTAGGTCGAACTCTTGTAGGGGAAGCGCAGGTTTCATGAAATGAACTCAGAATGTCAAGTTATAATGAAATCTTCATTTTGTGTTAGTTTGTCATGATTTCTTCACGAAAACACATTTTCCTATAATGGTAGGTCGAACTATAATAGGGGAAGCGCAGGTTTCATGAAATGAACACAGAATGTCAAGTTATAATGAAATCTTCATTTTGTGTTAGTTTGTCATGATTTCTTCACGAAAACACGTTTTCCTATAATGTTAAGTCGAACTCATATAGGGGAAGCGCAGGTTTCATGAAATGAACTCAGAATGTCAAGTTATAATGAAATCTTCATTTTGTGTTAGTTTGTCAGGATTTCTTCACGAAAACACGTTTTCCTATAATGGTAGGTCGAACTCTTGTAGGGGAAGCGCAGGTTTCATGAAAACAACTCAGAATGTCAAGTTATAATGAAATCTTCATTTTGTGTTAGTTTGTCATGATTTCTTCACGAAAACACGTTTTCCTATAATGTTACGTCGAACTCTTATAGGGGAAGCGCAGGTTTCATGAAATGAACTCAGAATGTCAAGTTATAATGAAATCTTCATTTTGTGTTAGTTTGTCATGATTTCTTCACGAAAACACGTTTTCCTATAATGGTCGGTCGAACTCTTGTAGGGGAAGCGCAGGTTTCATGAAAACAACTCAGAATGTCAAGTTATAATGAAATCTTCATTTTGTGTTAGTTTGTCATGATTTCTTCACGAAAACACGTTTTCCTATAATGGTAGGTCGAACTCTTGTAGGGGAAGCGCAGGTTTCATGAAATGAACTCAGAATGTCAAGTTATAATGAAATCTTCATTTTGTGTTAGTTTGTCATGATTTCTTCACGAAAACACGTTTTCCTATAATGGTAGGTCGAACTATAATAGGGGAAGCGCAGGTTTCATGAAATGAACACAGAATGTCAAGTTATAATGAAATCTTCATTTTGTGTTAGTTTGTCATGATTTCTTCACGAAAACACGTTTTCCTATAATGTTACGTCGAACTCTTATAGGGGAAGCGCAGGTTTCATGAAATGAACTCAGAATGTCAAGTTATAATGAAATCTTCATTTTGTGTTAGTTTGTCATGATTTCTTCACGAAAACACGTTTTCGTATAATGTTACGTCAAACTCTTATAGGGGAAGCGCAGGTTTCATGAAATGAACTCAGAATGTCAAGTTATAATGAAATCTTCATTTTGTGTTAGTTTGTCATGATTTCATCACGAAAACACGTTTTCCTATAATGTTACGTCAAACTCTTAAAGGGGAAGCGCAGGTTTCATGAAATGAACTCAGAATGTCAAGTTATAATGAAATCTTCATTTTGTGTTAGTTTGTCATGATTTCTTCACGAAAACACGTTTTCCTATAATGGTAGGTCGAACTCTTGTAGGGGAAGCGCAGGTTTCATGAAAACAACTCAGAATGTCAAGTTATAATGAAATCTTCATTTTGTGTTAGTTTGTCATGATTTCTTCACGAAAACACGTTTTCCTATAATGGTAGGTCGAACTCTTGTAGGGGAAGCGCAGGTTTCATGAAAACAACTCAGAATGTCAAGTTATAATGAAATCTTCATTTTGTGTTAGTTTGTCATGATTTCTTCACGAAAACACGTTTTCCTATAATGGTAGGTCGAACTCTTGTAGGGGAAGCGCAGGTTTCATGAAAACAACTCAGAATGTCAAGTTATAATGAAATCTTCATTTTGTGTTAGTTTGTCATGATTTCTTCACGAAAACACGTTTTCCTATAATGGTAGGTCGAACTCTTGTAGGGGAAGCGCAGGTTTCATGAAATGAACACAGAATGTCAAGTTATAATGAAATCTTCATTTTGTGTTAGTTTGTCATGATTTCTTCACGAAAACACGTTTTCCTATAATGTTACGTCGAACTCTTATAGGGGAAGCGCAGGTTTCATGAAATGAACTCAGAATGTCAAGTTATAATGAAATCTTCATTTTGTGTTAGTTTGTCATGATTTCTTCACGAAAACACGTTTTCCTATAATGGTAGGTCGAACTCTTATAGGGGAAGCGCAGGTTTCATGAAAACAACTCAGAATGTCAAGTTATAATGAAATCTTCATTTTGTGTTAGTTTGTCATGATTTCTTCACGAAAACACGTTTTCCTATAATGGTAGGTCGAACTCTTGTAGGGGAAGCGCAGGTTTCATGAAAACAACTCAGAATGTCAAGTTATAATGAAATCTTCATTTTGTGTTAGTTTGTCATGATTTCTTCACGAAAACACGTTTTCCTATAATGGTAGGTCGAACTCTTGTAGGGGAAGCGCAGGTTTCATGAAAACAACTCAGAATGTCAAGTTATAATGAAATCTTCATTTTGTGTTAGTTTGTCATGATTTCTTCACGAAAACACGTTTTCCTATAATGGTAGGTCGAACTCTTGTAGGGGAAGCGCAGGTTTCATGAAATGAACTCAGAATGTCAAGTTATAATGAAATCTTCATTTTGTGTTAGTTTGTCATGATTTCTTCACGAAAACACGTTTTCCTATAATGGTAGGTTGAACTATAATAGGGGAAGCGCAGGTTTCATGAAATGAACTCAGAATGTCAAGTTATAATGAAATCTTCATTTTGTGTTAGTTTGTCATGATTTCTTCACGAAAACACATTTTCCTATAATGGTAGGTTGAACTATAATAGGGGAAGCGCAGGTTTCATGAAATGAACTCAGAATGTCAAGTTATAATGAAATCTTCATTTTGTGTTAGTTTGTCATGATTTCTTCACTAAAACACATTTTCCTATAATGTTACGTCGAACTCTTATAGGGGAAGCGCAGGTTTCATGAAATGAACTCAGAATGTCAAGTTATAATGAAATCTTCATTTTGTGTTAGTTTGTCATGATTTCTTCACGAAAACACGTTTTCCTATAATGGTAGGTCAAACTCTTAAAGGGGAAGCGCAGGTTTCATGAAATGAACTCAGAATGTCAAGTTACAATGAAATCTTCATTTTGTGTTAGTTTGTCATGATTTCTTCACGAAAACACGTTTTCCTATAATGGTAGGTCGAACTCTTGTAGGGGAAGCGCAGGTTTCATGAAAACAACTCAGAATGTCAAGTTATAATGAAATCTTCATTTTGTGTTAGTTTGTCATGATTTCTTCACGAAAACACGTTTTCCTATAATGGTAGGTCGAACTCTTGTAGGGGAAGCGCAGGTTTCATGAAAACAACTCAGAATGTCAAGTTATAATGAAATCTTCATTTTGTGTTAGTTTGTCATGATTTCTTCACGAAAACACGTTTTCCTATAATGGTAGGTCGAACTCTTGTAGGGGAAGCGCAGGTTTCATGAAAACAACTCAGAATGTCAAGTTATAATGAAATCTTCATTTTGTGTTAGTTTGTCATGATTTCTTCACGAAAACACGTTTTCCTATAATGGTAGGTCGAACTCTTGTAGGGGAAGCGCAGGTTTCATGAAATGAACTCAGAATGTCAAGTTATAATGAAATCTTCATTTTGTGTTAGTTTGTCATGATTTCTTCACGAAAACACGTTTTCCTATAATGGTAGGTTGAACTATAATAGGGGAAGCGCAGGTTTCATGAAATGAACTCAGAATGTCAAGTTATAATGAAATCTTCATTTTGTGTTAGTTTGTCATGATTTCTTCACGAAAACACGTTTTCCTATAATGGTAGGTCGAACTCTTGTAGGGGAAGCGCAGGTTTCATGAAAACAACTCAGAATGTCAAGTTATAATGAAATCTTCATTTTGTGTTAGTTTGTCATGATTTCTTCACGAAAACACGTTTTCCTATAATGGTAGGTCGAACTCTTGTAGGGGAAGCGCAGGTTTCATGAAATGAACTCAGAATGTCAAGTTATAATGAAATCTTCATTTTGTGTTAGTTTGTCATGATTTCTTCACGAAAACACATTTTCCTATAATGGTAGGTCGAACTATAATAGGGGAAGCGCAGGTTTCATGAAATGAACACAGAATGTCAAGTTATAATGAAATCTTCATTTTGTGTTAGTTTGTCATGATTTCTTCACGAAAACACGTTTTCCTATAATGTTAAGTCGAACTCATATAGGGGAAGCGCAGGTTTCATGAAATGAACTCAGAATGTCAAGTTATAATGAAATCTTCATTTTGTGTTAGTTTGTCAGGATTTCTTCACGAAAACACGTTTTCCTATAATGGTAGGTCGAACTCTTGTAGGGGAAGCGCAGGTTTCATGAAAACAACTCAGAATGTCAAGTTATAATGAAATCTTCATTTTGTGTTAGTTTGTCATGATTTCTTCACGAAAACACGTTTTCCTATAATGTTACGTCGAACTCTTATAGGGGAAGCGCAGGTTTCATGAAATGAACTCAGAATGTCAAGTTATAATGAAATCTTCATTTTGTGTTAGTTTGTCATGATTTCTTCACGAAAACACGTTTTCCTATAATGGTCGGTCGAACTCTTGTAGGGGAAGCGCAGGTTTCATGAAAACAACTCAGAATGTCAAGTTATAATGAAATCTTCATTTTGTGTTAGTTTGTCATGATTTCTTCACGAAAACACGTTTTCCTATAATGGTAGGTCGAACTCTTGTAGGGGAAGCGCAGGTTTCATGAAATGAACTCAGAATGTCAAGTTATAATGAAATCTTCATTTTGTGTTAGTTTGTCATGATTTCTTCACGAAAACACGTTTTCCTATAATGGTAGGTCGAACTATAATAGGGGAAGCGCAGGTTTCATGAAATGAACACAGAATGTCAAGTTATAATGAAATCTTCATTTTGTGTTAGTTTGTCATGATTTCTTCACGAAAACACGTTTTCCTATAATGTTACGTCGAACTCTTATAGGGGAAGCGCAGGTTTCATGAAATGAACTCAGAATGTCAAGTTATAATGAAATCTTCATTTTGTGTTAGTTTGTCATGATTTCTTCACGAAAACACGTTTTCGTATAATGTTACGTCAAACTCTTATAGGGGAAGCGCAGGTTTCATGAAATGAACTCAGAATGTCAAGTTATAATGAAATCTTCATTTTGTGTTAGTTTGTCATGATTTCATCACGAAAACACGTTTTCCTATAATGTTACGTCAAACTCTTAAAGGGGAAGCGCAGGTTTCATGAAATGAACTCAGAATGTCAAGTTATAATGAAATCTTCATTTTTTGTTAGTTTGTCATGATTTCTTCACGAAAACACGTTTTCCTATAATGGTAGGTCAAACTCTAATAGGGGAATCGCAGGTTTCATGAAATGAACTCAGAATGTCAAGTTATAATGAAATCTTCATTTTGTGTTAGTTTGTCATGATTTCTTCACGAAAAACACGTTTTCCTATAATGTTACGTCGAACACTTATAGGGGAAGCGCAGGTTTCATGAAATAAACTCAGAATGTCAAGTTATAATGAAATCTTCATTTTGTGTTAGTTTGTCATGATTTCTTCACGAAAACAAGTTTTCCTATAATGGTAGGTCGAACTGTTATAGGGGAAGCGCAGGTTTCATGAAATGAACTCAGAATGTCAAGTTATAATGAAATCTTCATTTTGTGTTAGTTTGTCATGATTTCTTCACGAAAACACGTTTTCCTATAATGTTACGTCGAACTCTTATAGGGGAAGCGCAGGTTTCATGAAATGAACTCAGAATGTCAAGTTATAATGAAATCTTCATTTTGTGTTAGTTTGTCATGATTTCTTCACGAAAACACGTTTTCCTATAATGGTAGGTCGAACTCTTGTAGGGGAAGCGCAGGTTTCATGAAAACAACTCAGAATGTCAAGTTATAATGAAATCTTCATTTTGTGTTAGTTTGTCATGATTTCTTCACGAAAACACGTTTTCCTATAATGGTAGGTCGAACTCTTGTAGGGGAAGCGCAGGTTTCATGAAAACAACTCAGAATGTCAAGTTATAATGAAATCTTCATTTTGTGTTAGTTTGTCATGATTTCTTCACGAAAACACGTTTTCCTATAATGGTAGGTCGAACTCTTGTAGGGGAAGCGCAGGTTTCATGAAATGAACTCAGAATGTCAAGTTATAATGAAATCTTCATTTTGTGTTAGTTTGTCATGATTTCTTCACGAAAACACGTTTTCCTATAATGGTAGGTCGAACTCTTGTAGGGGAAGCGCAGGTTTCATGAAAACAACTCAGAATGTCAAGTTACAATGAAATCTTCATTTTGTGTTAGTTTGTCATGATTTCTTCACGAAAACACGTTTTCCTATAATGGTAGGTCGAACTCTTGTAGGGGAAGCGCAGGTTTCATGAAAACAACTCAGAATGTCAAGTTATAATGAAATCTTCATTTTGTGTTAGTTTGTCATGATTTCTTCACGAAAACACGTTTTCCTATAATGGTAGGTCGAACTCTTGTAGGGGAAGCGCAGGTTTCATGAAATGAACTCAGAATGTCAAGTTATAATGAAATCTTCATTTTGTGTTAGTTTGTCATGATTTCTTCACGAAAAACACGTTTTCCTATAATGTTACGTCGAACACTTATAGGGGAAGCGCAGGTTTCATGAAATAAACTCAGAATGTCAAGTTATAATGAAATCTTCATTTTGTGTTAGTTTGTCATGATTTCTTCACGAAAACAAGTTTTCCTATAATGGTAGGTCGAACTGTTATAGGGGAAGCGCAGGTTTCATGAAATGAACTCAGAATGTCAAGTTATAATGAAATCTTCATTTTGTTTTAGTTTGTTAAGATTTCTTCACGAAAACACGTTTTCCTATAATGTTACGTCGAACTCTTATAGGGGAAGCGCAGGTTTCATGAAATGAACTCAGAATGTCAAGTTATAATGAAATCTTCATTTTGTGTTAGTTTGTCATGATTTCTTCACGAAATCACGTTTTCCTATAATGGTAGGTCGAACTCTTATAGGGGAAGCGCAGGTTTCATGAAATGAACTCAGAATGTCAAGTTATAATGAAATCTTCATTTTGTGTTAGTTTGTCATGATTTCTTCACGAAAACACGTTTTCCTATAATGTTACGTCGAACTCTTATAGGGGAAGCGCAGGTTTCATGAAATGAACTCAGAATGTCAAGTTATAATGAAATCTTCATTTTGTGTTAGTTTGTCATGATTTCTTCACGAAAACACGTTTTCCTATAATGGTAGGTCGAACTCTTGTAGGGGAAGCGCAGGTTTCATGAAAACAACTCAGAATGTCAAGTTATAATGAAATCTTCATTTTGCGTTAGTTTGTCATGATTTCTTCACGAAAACACGTTTTCCTATAATGGTAGGTCGAACTCTTGTAGGGGAAGCGCAGGTTTCATGAAAACAACTCAGAATGTCAAGTTATAATGAAATCTTCATTTTGTGTTAGTTTGTCATGATTTCTTCACGAAAACACGTTTTCCTATAATGGTAGGTCGAACTCTTGTAGGGGAAGCGCAGGTTTCATGAAAACAACTCAGAATGTCAAGTTATAATGAAATCTTCATTTTGTGTTAGTTTGTCATGATTTCTTCACGAAAACACGTTTTCCTATAATGGTAGGTCGAACTCTTGTAGGGGAAGCGCAGGTTTCATGAAAACAACTCAGAATGTCAAGTTATAATGAAATCTTCATTTTGTGTTAGTTTGTCATGATTTCTTCACGAAAACACGTTTTCCTATAATGGTAGGTCGAACTCTTGTAGGGGAAGCGCAGGTTTCATGAAAACAACTCAGAATGTCAAGTTATAATGAAATCTTCATTTTGTGTTAGTTTGTCATGATTTCTTCACGAAAACACGTTTTCCTATAATGGTAGGTCGAACTCTTGTAGGGGAAGCGCAGGTTTCATGAAAACAACTCAGAATGTCAAGTTATAATGAAATCTTCATTTTGGTTAGTTTGTCATGATTTTTTCACGAAAACACGTTTTCCTATAATGGTAGGTCGAACTCTTGTAGGGGAAGCACAGGTTTCATGAAAACAACTCAGAATGTCAAGTTATAATGAAATCTTCATTTTGTGTTAGTTTGTCATGATTTCTTCACGAAAACACGTTTTCCTATAATGGTAGGTCGAACTCTTGTAGGGGAAGCGCAGGTTTCATGAAATGAACTCAGAATGTCAAGTTATAATGAAATCTTCATTTTGTGTTAGTTTGTCATGATTTCTTCACGAAAACACGTTTTCCTATAATGGTAGGTCGAACTCTTGTAGGGGAAGCGCAGGTTTCATGAAAACAACTCAGAATGTCAAGTTACAATGAAATCTTCATTTTGTGTTAGTTTGTCATGATTTCTTCACGAAAACACGTTTTCCTATAATGGTAGGTCGAACTCTTGTAGGGGAAGCGCAGGTTTCATGAAAACAACTCAGAATGTCAAGTTATAATGAAATCTTCATTTTGTGTTAGTTTGTCATGATTTCTTCACGAAAACACGTTTTCCTATAATGTTACGTCGAACTCTTATAGGGGAAGCGCAGGTTTCATGAAATGAACTCAGAATGTCAAGTTATAATGAAATCTTCATTTTGTGTTAGTTTGTCATGATTTCTTCACGAAAACACGTTTTCCTATAATGGTAGGTCGAACTCTTGTAGGGGAAGTGCAGGTTTCATGAAAACAACTCAGAATGTCAAGTTATAATGAAATCTTCATTTTGTGTTAGTTTGTCATGATTTCTTCACGAAAACACGTTTTCCTATAATGGTAGGTCGAACTCTTGTAGGGGAAGCGCAGGTTTCATGAAAACAACTCAGAATGTCAAGTTATAATGAAATCTTCATTTTGTGTTAGTTTGTCATGATTTCTTCACGAAAACACGTTTTCCTATAATGGTAGGTCGAACTCTTGTAGGGGAAGCGCAGGTTTCATGAAATAAACTCAGAATGTCAAGTTACAATGAAATCTTCATTTTGTGTTAGTTTGTCATGATTTCTTCACGAAAACACGTTTTCCTATAATGGTAGGTTGAACTCTTGTAGGGGAAGCGCAGGTTTCATGAAAACAACTCAGAATGTCAAGTTATAATGAAATCTTCATTTTGTGTTAGTTTGTCATGATTTCTTCACGAAAACACGTTTTCCTATAATGGTAGGTCGAACTCTTGTAGGGGAAGCGCAGGTTTCATGAAAACAACTCAGAATGTCAAGTTATAATGAAATCTTCATTTTGTGTTAGTTTGTCATGATTTCTTCACGAAAACACGTTTTCCTATAATGGTAGGTCGAACTCTTGTAGGGGAAGCGCAGGTTTCATGAAAACAACTCAGAATGTCAAGTTATAATGAAATCTTCATTTTGTGTTAGTTTGTCATGATTTCTTCACGAAAACACGTTTTCCTATAATGGTAGGTCGAACTCTTGTAGGGGAAGCGCAGGTTTCATGAAAACAACTCAGAATGTCAAGTTATAATGAAATCTTCATTTTGTGTTAGTTTGTCATGATTTCTTCACGAAAACACGTTTTCCTATAATGGTAGGTCGAACTCTTGTAGGGGAAGCGCAGGTTTCATGAAAACAACTCAGAATGTCAAGTTATAATGAAATCTTCATTTTGTGTTAGTTTGTCATGATTTCTTCACGAAAACACGTTTTCCTATAATGGTAGGTCGAACTCTTGTAGGGGAAGCGCAGGTTTCATGAAATGAACACAGAATGTCAAGTTATAATGAAATCTTCATTTTGTGTTAGTTTGTCATGATTTCTTCACGAAAACACGTTTTCCTATAATGTTACGTCGAACTCTTATAGGGGAAGCGCAGGTTTCATAAAATGAACTCAGAATGTCAAGTTATAATGAAATCTTCATTTTGTGTTAGTTTGTCATGATTTCTTCACGAAAACACGTTTTCCTATAATGGTAGGTTGAACTCTTATAGGGGAAGCGCAGGTTTCATGAAAACAACTCAGAATGTCAAGTTATAATGAAATCTTCATTTTGTGTTAGTTTGTCATGATTTCTTCACGAAAACACGTTTTCCTATAATGGTAGGTCGAACTCTTGTAGGGGAAGCGCAGGTTTCATGAAAACAACTCAGAATGTCAAGTTATAATGAAATCTTCATTTTGTGTTAGTTTGTCATGATTTCTTCACGAAAACACGTTTTCCTATAATGGTAGGTCGAACTCTTGTAGGGGAAGCGCAGGTTTCATGAAAACAACTCAGAATGTCAAGTTATAATGAAATCTTCATTTTGTGTTAGTTTGTCATGATTTCTTCACGAAAACACGTTTTCCTATAATGGTAGGTCGAACTCTTGTAGGGGAAGCGCAGGTTTCATGAAATGAACTCAGAATGTCAAGTTATAATGAAATCTTCATTTTGTGTTAGTTTGTCATGATTTCTTCACGAAAACACGTTTTCCTATAATGGTAGGTTGAACTATAATAGGGGAAGCGCAGGTTTCATGAAATGAACTCAGAATGTCAAGTTATAATGAAATCTTCATTTTGTGTTAGTTTGTCATGATTTCTTCACGAAAACACGTTTTCCTATAATGGTAGGTCGAACTCTTGTAGGGGAAGCGCAGGTTTCATGAAATGAACTCAGAATGTCAAGTTATAATGAAATCTTCATTTTGTGTTAGTTTGTCATGATTTCTTCACGAAAACACATTTTCCTATAATGGTAGGTCGAACTATAATAGGGGAAGCGCAGGTTTCATGAAATGAACTCAGAATGTCAAGTTATAATGAAATCTTCATTTTGTGTTAGTTTGTCATGATTTCTTCACTAAAACACATTTTCCTATAATGTTACGTCGAACTCTTATAGGGGAAGCGCAGGTTTCATGAAATGAACTCAGAATGTCAAGTTATAATGAAATCTTCATTTTGTGTTAGTTTATCATGATTTCTTCACGAAAACACGTTTTCCTATAATGGTAGGTCAAACTCTTAAAGGGGAAGCGCAGGTTTCATGAAATGAACTCAGAATGTCAAGTTACAATGAAATCTTCATTTTGTGTTAGTTTGTCATGATTTCTTCACGAAAACACGTTTTCCTATAATGGTAGGTCGAACTCTTGTAGGGGAAGCGCAGGTTTCATGAAATGAACTCAGAATGTCAAGTTATAATGAAATCTTCATTTTGTGTTAGTTTGTCATGATTTCTTCACGAAAACACGTTTTCCTATAATGGTAGGTTGAACTATAATAGGGGAAGCGCAGGTTTCATGAAATGAACTCAGAATGTCAAGTTATAATGAAATCTTCATTTTGTGTTAGTTTGTCATGATTTCTTCACGAAAACACGTTTTCCTATAATGGTAGGTCGAACTCTTGTAGGGGAAGCGCAGGTTTCATGAAAACAACTCAGAATGTCAAGTTATAATGAAATCTTCATTTTGTGTTAGTTTGTCATGATTTCTTCACGAAAACACGTTTTCCTATAATGGTAGGTCGAACTCTTGTAGGGGAAGCGCAGGTTTCATGAAATGAACTCAGAATGTCAAGTTATAATGAAATCTTCATTTTGTGTTAGTTTGTCATGATTTCTTCACGAAAACACATTTTCCTATAATGGTAGGTCGAACTATAATAGGGGAAGCGCAGGTTTCATGAAATGAACACAGAATGTCAAGTTATAATGAAATCTTCATTTTGTGTTAGTTTGTCATGATTTCTTCACGAAAACACGTTTTCCTATAATGTTAAGTCGAACTCATATAGGGGAAGCGCAGGTTTCATGAAATGAACTCAGAATGTCAAGTTATAATGAAATCTTCATTTTGTGTTAGTTTGTCAGGATTTCTTCACGAAAACACGTTTTCCTATAATGGTAGGTCGAACTCTTGTAGGGGAAGCGCAGGTTTCATGAAAACAACTCAGAATGTCAAGTTATAATGAAATCTTCATTTTGTGTTAGTTTGTCATGATTTCTTCACGAAAACACGTTTTCCTATAATGTTACGTCGAACTCTTATAGGGGAAGCGCAGGTTTCATGAAATGAACTCAGAATGTCAAGTTATAATGAAATCTTCATTTTGTGTTAGTTTGTCATGATTTCTTCACGAAAACACGTTTTCCTATAATGGTCGGTCGAACTCTTGTAGGGGAAGCGCAGGTTTCATGAAAACAACTCAGAATGTCAAGTTATAATGAAATCTTCATTTTGTGTTAGTTTGTCATGATTTCTTCACGAAAACACGTTTTCCTATAATGGTAGGTCGAACTCTTGTAGGGGAAGCGCAGGTTTCATGAAATGAACTCAGAATGTCAAGTTATAATGAAATCTTCATTTTGTGTTAGTTTGTCATGATTTCTTCACGAAAACACGTTTTCCTATAATGGTAGGTCGAACTATAATAGGGGAAGCGCAGGTTTCATGAAATGAACACAGAATGTCAAGTTATAATGAAATCTTCATTTTGTGTTAGTTTGTCATGATTTCTTCACGAAAACACGTTTTCCTATAATGTTACGTCGAACTCTTATAGGGGAAGCGCAGGTTTCATGAAATGAACTCAGAATGTCAAGTTATAATGAAATCTTCATTTTGTGTTAGTTTGTCATGATTTCTTCACGAAAACACGTTTTCGTATAATGTTACGTCAAACTCTTATAGGGGAAGCGCAGGTTTCATGAAATGAACTCAGAATGTCAAGTTATAATGAAATCTTCATTTTGTGTTAGTTTGTCATGATTTCATCACGAAAACACGTTTTCCTATAATGTTACGTCAAACTCTTAAAGGGGAAGCGCAGGTTTCATGAAATGAACTCAGAATGTCAAGTTATAATGAAATCTTCATTTTTTGTTAGTTTGTCATGATTTCTTCACGAAAACACGTTTTCCTATAATGGTAGGTCAAACTCTAATAGGGGAATCGCAGGTTTCATGAAATGAACTCAGAATGTCAAGTTATAATGAAATCTTCATTTTGTGTTAGTTTGTCATGATTTCTTCACGAAAAACACGTTTTCCTATAATGTTACGTCGAACACTTATAGGGGAAGCGCAGGTTTCATGAAATAAACTCAGAATGTCAAGTTATAATGAAATCTTCATTTTGTGTTAGTTTGTCATGATTTCTTCACGAAAACAAGTTTTCCTATAATGGTAGGTCGAACTGTTATAGGGGAAGCGCAGGTTTCATGAAATGAACTCAGAATGTCAAGTTATAATGAAATCTTCATTTTGTGTTAGTTTGTCATGATTTCTTCACGAAAACACGTTTTCCTATAATGTTACGTCGAACTCTTATAGGGGAAGCGCAGGTTTCATGAAATGAACTCAGAATGTCAAGTTATAATGAAATCTTCATTTTGTGTTAGTTTGTCATGATTTCTTCACGAAAACACGTTTTCCTATAATGGTAGGTCGAACTCTTGTAGGGGAAGCGCAGGTTTCATGAAAACAACTCAGAATGTCAAGTTATAATGAAATCTTCATTTTGTGTTAGTTTGTCATGATTTCTTCACGAAAACACGTTTTCCTATAATGGTAGGTCGAACTCTTGTAGGGGAAGCGCAGGTTTCATGAAAACAACTCAGAATGTCAAGTTATAATGAAATCTTCATTTTGTGTTAGTTTGTCATGATTTCTTCACGAAAACACGTTTTCCTATAATGGTAGGTCGAACTCTTGTAGGGGAAGCGCAGGTTTCATGAAATGAACTCAGAATGTCAAGTTATAATGAAATCTTCATTTTGTGTTAGTTTGTCATGATTTCTTCACGAAAACACGTTTTCCTATAATGGTAGGTCGAACTCTTGTAGGGGAAGCGCAGGTTTCATGAAAACAACTCAGAATGTCAAGTTACAATGAAATCTTCATTTTGTGTTAGTTTGTCATGATTTCTTCACGAAAACACGTTTTCCTATAATGGTAGGTCGAACTCTTGTAGGGGAAGCGCAGGTTTCATGAAAACAACTCAGAATGTCAAGTTATAATGAAATCTTCATTTTGTGTTAGTTTGTCATGATTTCTTCACGAAAACACGTTTTCCTATAATGGTAGGTCGAACTCTTGTAGGGGAAGCGCAGGTTTCATGAAATGAACTCAGAATGTCAAGTTATAATGAAATCTTCATTTTGTGTTAGTTTGTCATGATTTCTTCACGAAAAACACGTTTTCCTATAATGTTACGTCGAACACTTATAGGGGAAGCGCAGGTTTCATGAAATAAACTCAGAATGTCAAGTTATAATGAAATCTTCATTTTGTGTTAGTTTGTCATGATTTCTTCACGAAAACAAGTTTTCCTATAATGGTAGGTCGAACTGTTATAGGGGAAGCGCAGGTTTCATGAAATGAACTCAGAATGTCAAGTTATAATGAAATCTTCATTTTGTTTTAGTTTGTTAAGATTTCTTCACGAAAACACGTTTTCCTATAATGTTACGTCGAACTCTTATAGGGGAAGCGCAGGTTTCATGAAATGAACTCAGAATGTCAAGTTATAATGAAATCTTCATTTTGTGTTAGTTTGTCATGATTTCTTCACGAAATCACGTTTTCCTATAATGGTAGGTCGAACTCTTATAGGGGAAGCGCAGGTTTCATGAAATGAACTCAGAATGTCAAGTTATAATGAAATCTTCATTTTGTGTTAGTTTGTCATGATTTCTTCACGAAAACACGTTTTCCTATAATGTTACGTCGAACTCTTATAGGGGAAGCGCAGGTTTCATGAAATGAACTCAGAATGTCAAGTTATAATGAAATCTTCATTTTGTGTTAGTTTGTCATGATTTCTTCACGAAAACACGTTTTCCTATAATGGTAGGTCGAACTCTTGTAGGGGAAGCGCAGGTTTCATGAAAACAACTCAGAATGTCAAGTTATAATGAAATCTTCATTTTGCGTTAGTTTGTCATGATTTCTTCACGAAAACACGTTTTCCTATAATGGTAGGTCGAACTCTTGTAGGGGAAGCGCAGGTTTCATGAAAACAACTCAGAATGTCAAGTTATATTGAAATCTTCATTTTGTGTTAGTTTGTCATGATTTCTTCACGAAAACACGTTTTCCTATAATGGTAGGTCGAACTCTTGTAGGGGAAGCGCAGGTTTCATGAAAACAACTCAGAATGTCAAGTTATAATGAAATCTTCATTTTGTGTTAGTTTGTCATGATTTCTTCACGAAAACACGTTTTCCTATAATGGTAGGTCGAACTCTTGTAGGGGAAGCGCAGGTTTCATGAAAACAACTCAGAATGTCAAGTTATAATGAAATCTTCATTTTGTGTTAGTTTGTCATGATTTCTTCACGAAAACACGTTTTCCTATAATGGTAGGTCGAACTCTTGTAGGGGAAGCGCAGGTTTCATGAAAACAACTCAGAATGTCAAGTTATAATGAAATCTTCATTTTGTGTTAGTTTGTCATGATTTCTTCACGAAAACACGTTTTCCTATAATGGTAGGTCGAACTCTTGTAGGGGAAGCGCAGGTTTCATGAAAACAACTCAGAATGTCAAGTTATAATGAAATCTTCATTTTGGTTAGTTTGTCATGATTTTTTCACGAAAACACGTTTTCCTATAATGGTAGGTCGAACTCTTGTAGGGGAAGCACAGGTTTCATGAAAACAACTCAGAATGTCAAGTTATAATGAAATCTTCATTTTGTGTTAGTTTGTCATGATTTCTTCACGAAAACACGTTTTCCTATAATGGTAGGTCGAACTCTTGTAGGGGAAGCGCAGGTTTCATGAAATGAACTCAGAATGTCAAGTTATAATGAAATCTTCATTTTGTGTTAGTTTGTCATGATTTCTTCACGAAAACACGTTTTCCTATAATGGTAGGTCGAACTCTTGTAGGGGAAGCGCAGGTTTCATGAAAACAACTCAGAATGTCAAGTTACAATGAAATCTTCATTTTGTGTTAGTTTGTCATGATTTCTTCACGAAAACACGTTTTCCTATAATGGTAGGTCGAACTCTTGTAGGGGAAGCGCAGGTTTCATGAAAACAACTCAGAATGTCAAGTTATAATGAAATCTTCATTTTGTGTTAGTTTGTCATGATTTCTTCACGAAAACACGTTTTCCTATAATGTTACGTCGAACTCTTATAGGGGAAGCGCAGGTTTCATGAAATGAACTCAGAATGTCAAGTTATAATGAAATCTTCATTTTGTGTTAGTTTGTCATGATTTCTTCACGAAAACACGTTTTCCTATAATGGTAGGTCGAACTCTTGTAGGGGAAGTGCAGGTTTCATGAAAACAACTCAGAATGTCAAGTTATAATGAAATCTTCATTTTGTGTTAGTTTGTCATGATTTCTTCACGAAAACACGTTTTCCTATAATGGTAGGTCGAACTCTTGTAGGGGAAGCGCAGGTTTCATGAAAACAACTCAGAATGTCAAGTTATAATGAAATCTTCATTTTGTGTTAGTTTGTCATGATTTCTTCACGAAAACACGTTTTCCTATAATGGTAGGTCGAACTCTTGTAGGGGAAGCGCAGGTTTCATGAAATAAACTCAGAATGTCAAGTTACAATGAAATCTTCATTTTGTGTTAGTTTGTCATGATTTCTTCACGAAAACACGTTTTCCTATAATGGTAGGTTGAACTCTTGTAGGGGAAGCGCAGGTTTCATGAAAACAACTCAGAATGTCAAGTTATAATGAAATCTTCATTTTGTGTTAGTTTGTCATGATTTCTTCACGAAAACACGTTTTCCTATAATGGTAGGTCGAACTCTTGTAGGGGAAGCGCAGGTTTCATGAAAACAACTCAGAATGTCAAGTTATAATGAAATCTTCATTTTGTGTTAGTTTGTCATGATTTCTTCACGAAAACACGTTTTCCTATAATGGTAGGTCGAACTCTTGTAGGGGAAGCGCAGGTTTCATGAAAACAACTCAGAATGTCAAGTTATAATGAAATCTTCATTTTGTGTTAGTTTGTCATGATTTCTTCACGAAAACACGTTTTCCTATAATGGTAGGTCGAACTCTTGTAGGGGAAGCGCAGGTTTCATGAAAACAACTCAGAATGTCAAGTTATAATGAAATCTTCATTTTGTGTTAGTTTGTCATGATTTCTTCACGAAAACACGTTTTCCTATAATGGTAGGTCGAACTCTTGTAGGGGAAGCGCAGGTTTCATGAAAACAACTCAGAATGTCAAGTTATAATGAAATCTTCATTTTGTGTTAGTTTGTCATGATTTCTTCACGAAAACACGTTTTCCTATAATGGTAGGTCGAACTCTTGTAGGGGAAGCGCAGGTTTCATGAAATGAACACAGAATGTCAAGTTATAATGAAATCTTCATTTTGTGTTAGTTTGTCATGATTTCTTCACGAAAACACGTTTTCCTATAATGTTACGTCGAACTCTTATAGGGGAAGCGCAGGTTTCATAAAATGAACTCAGAATGTCAAGTTATAATGAAATCTTCATTTTGTGTTAGTTTGTCATGATTTCTTCACGAAAACACGTTTTCCTATAATGGTAGGTTGAACTCTTATAGGGGAAGCGCAGGTTTCATGAAAACAACTCAGAATGTCAAGTTATAATGAAATCTTCATTTTGTGTTAGTTTGTCATGATTTCTTCACGAAAACACGTTTTCCTATAATGGTAGGTCGAACTCTTGTAGGGGAAGCGCAGGTTTCATGAAAACAACTCAGAATGTCAAGTTATAATGAAATCTTCATTTTGTGTTAGTTTGTCATGATTTCTTCACGAAAACACGTTTTCCTATAATGGTAGGTCGAACTCTTGTAGGGGAAGCGCAGGTTTCATGAAAACAACTCAGAATGTCAAGTTATAATGAAATCTTCATTTTGTGTTAGTTTGTCATGATTTCTTCACGAAAACACGTTTTCCTATAATGGTAGGTCGAACTCTTGTAGGGGAAGCGCAGGTTTCATGAAATGAACTCAGAATGTCAAGTTATAATGAAATCTTCATTTTGTGTTAGTTTGTCATGATTTCTTCACGAAAACACGTTTTCCTATAATGGTAGGTTGAACTATAATAGGGGAAGCGCAGGTTTCATGAAATGAACTCAGAATGTCAAGTTATAATGAAATCTTCATTTTGTGTTAGTTTGTCATGATTTCTTCACGAAAACACGTTTTCCTATAATGGTAGGTCGAACTCTTGTAGGGGAAGCGCAGGTTTCATGAAATGAACTCAGAATGTCAAGTTATAATGAAATCTTCATTTTGTGTTAGTTTGTCATGATTTCTTCACGAAAACACATTTTCCTATAATGGTAGGTCGAACTATAATAGGGGAAGCGCAGGTTTCATGAAATGAACTCAGAATGTCAAGTTATAATGAAATCTTCATTTTGTGTTAGTTTGTCATGATTTCTTCACTAAAACACATTTTCCTATAATGTTACGTCGAACTCTTATAGGGGAAGCGCAGGTTTCATGAAATGAACTCAGAATGTCAAGTTATAATGAAATCTTCATTTTGTGTTAGTTTATCATGATTTCTTCACGAAAACACGTTTTCCTATAATGGTAGGTCAAACTCTTAAAGGGGAAGCGCAGGTTTCATGAAATGAACTCAGAATGTCAAGTTACAATGAAATCTTCATTTTGTGTTAGTTTGTCATGATTTCTTCACGAAAACACGTTTTCCTATAATGGTAGGTTGAACTCTTGTAGGGGAAGCGCAGGTTTCATGAAAACAACTCAGAATGTCAAGTTATAATGAAATCTTCATTTTGTGTTAGTTTGTCATGATTTCTTCACGAAAACACGTTTTCCTATAATGGTAGGTCGAACTCTTGTAGGGGAAGCGCAGGTTTCATGAAAACAACTCAGAATGTCAAGTTATAATGAAATCTTCATTTTGTGTTAGTTTGTCATGATTTCTTCACGAAAACACGTTTTCCTATAATGGTAGGTCGAACTCTTGTAGGGGAAGCGCAGGTTTCATGAAAACAACTCAGAATGTCAAGTTATAATGAAATCTTCATTTTGTGTTAGTTTGTCATGATTTCTTCACGAAAACACGTTTTCCTATAATGGTAGGTCGAACTCTTGTAGGGGAAGCGCAGGTTTCATGAAATGAACTCAGAATGTCAAGTTATAATGAAATCTTCATTTTGTGTTAGTTTGTCATGATTTCTTCACGAAAACACGTTTTCCTATAATGGTAGGTTGAACTATAATAGGGGAAGCGCAGGTTTCATGAAATGAACTCAGAATGTCAAGTTATAATGAAATCTTCATTTTGTGTTAGTTTGTCATGATTTCTTCACGAAAACACGTTTTCCTATAATGGTAGGTCGAACTCTTGTAGGGGAAGCGCAGGTTTCATGAAAACAACTCAGAATGTCAAGTTATAATGAAATCTTCATTTTGTGTTAGTTTGTCATGATTTCTTCACGAAAACACGTTTTCCTATAATGGTAGGTCGAACTCTTGTAGGGGAAGCGCAGGTTTCATGAAATGAACTCAGAATGTCAAGTTATAATGAAATCTTCATTTTGTGTTAGTTTGTCATGATTTCTTCACGAAAACACATTTTCCTATAATGGTAGGTCGAACTATAATAGGGGAAGCGCAGGTTTCATGAAATGAACACAGAATGTCAAGTTATAATGAAATCTTCATTTTGTGTTAGTTTGTCATGATTTCTTCACGAAAACACGTTTTCCTATAATGTTAAGTCGAACTCATATAGGGGAAGCGCAGGTTTCATGAAATGAACTCAGAATGTCAAGTTATAATGAAATCTTCATTTTGTGTTAGTTTGTCAGGATTTCTTCACGAAAACACGTTTTCCTATAATGGTAGGTCGAACTCTTGTAGGGGAAGCGCAGGTTTCATGAAAACAACTCAGAATGTCAAGTTATAATGAAATCTTCATTTTGTGTTAGTTTGTCATGATTTCTTCACGAAAACACGTTTTCCTATAATGTTACGTCGAACTCTTATAGGGGAAGCGCAGGTTTCATGAAATGAACTCAGAATGTCAAGTTATAATGAAATCTTCATTTTGTGTTAGTTTGTCATGATTTCTTCACGAAAACACGTTTTCCTATAATGGTCGGTCGAACTCTTGTAGGGGAAGCGCAGGTTTCATGAAAACAACTCAGAATGTCAAGTTATAATGAAATCTTCATTTTGTGTTAGTTTGTCATGATTTCTTCACGAAAACACGTTTTCCTATAATGGTAGGTCGAACTCTTGTAGGGGAAGCGCAGGTTTCATGAAATGAACTCAGAATGTCAAGTTATAATGAAATCTTCATTTTGTGTTAGTTTGTCATGATTTCTTCACGAAAACACGTTTTCCTATAATGGTAGGTCGAACTATAATAGGGGAAGCGCAGGTTTCATGAAATGAACACAGAATGTCAAGTTATAATGAAATCTTCATTTTGTGTTAGTTTGTCATGATTTCTTCACGAAAACACGTTTTCCTATAATGTTACGTCGAACTCTTATAGGGGAAGCGCAGGTTTCATGAAATGAACTCAGAATGTCAAGTTATAATGAAATCTTCATTTTGTGTTAGTTTGTCATGATTTCTTCACGAAAACACGTTTTCGTATAATGTTACGTCAAACTCTTATAGGGGAAGCGCAGGTTTCATGAAATGAACTCAGAATGTCAAGTTATAATGAAATCTTCATTTTGTGTTAGTTTGTCATGATTTCATCACGAAAACACGTTTTCCTATAATGTTACGTCAAACTCTTAAAGGGGAAGCGCAGGTTTCATGAAATGAACTCAGAATGTCAAGTTATAATGAAATCTTCATTTTTTGTTAGTTTGTCATGATTTCTTCACGAAAACACGTTTTCCTATAATGGTAGGTCAAACTCTAATAGGGGAATCGCAGGTTTCATGAAATGAACTCAGAATGTCAAGTTATAATGAAATCTTCATTTTGTGTTAGTTTGTCATGATTTCTTCACGAAAAACACGTTTTCCTATAATGTTACGTCGAACACTTATAGGGGAAGCGCAGGTTTCATGAAATAAACTCAGAATGTCAAGTTATAATGAAATCTTCATTTTGTGTTAGTTTGTCATGATTTCTTCACGAAAACAAGTTTTCCTATAATGGTAGGTCGAACTGTTATAGGGGAAGCGCAGGTTTCATGAAATGAACTCAGAATGTCAAGTTATAATGAAATCTTCATTTTGTTTTAGTTTGTTAAGATTTCTTCACGAAAACACGTTTTCCTATAATGTTACGTCGAACTCTTATAGGGGAAGCGCAGGTTTCATGAAATGAACTCAGAATGTCAAGTTATAATGAAATCTTCATTTTGTGTTAGTTTGTCATGATTTCTTCACGAAAACACGTTTTCCTATAATGGTCGGTCGAACTCTTGTAGGGGAAGCGCAGGTTTCATGAAAACAACTCAGAATGTCAAGTTATAATGAAATCTTCATTTTGTGTTAGTTTGTCATGATTTCTTCACGAAAACACGTTTTCCTATAATGGTAGGTCGAACTCTTGTAGGGGAAGCGCAGGTTTCATGAAATGAACTCAGAATGTCAAGTTATAATGAAATCTTCATTTTGTGTTAGTTTGTCATGATTTCTTCACGAAAACACGTTTTCCTATAATGGTAGGTCGAACTATAATAGGGGAAGCGCAGGTTTCATGAAATGAACACAGAATGTCAAGTTATAATGAAATCTTCATTTTGTGTTAGTTTGTCATGATTTCTTCACGAAAACACGTTTTCCTATAATGTTACGTCGAACTCTTATAGGGGAAGCGCAGGTTTCATGAAATGAACTCAGAATGTCAAGTTATAATGAAATCTTCATTTTGTGTTAGTTTGTCATGATTTCTTCACGAAAACACGTTTTCGTATAATGTTACGTCAAACTCTTATAGGGGAAGCGCAGGTTTCATGAAATGAACTCAGAATGTCAAGTTATAATGAAATCTTCATTTTGTGTTAGTTTGTCATGATTTCATCACGAAAACACGTTTTCCTATAATGTTACGTCAAACTCTTAAAGGGGAAGCGCAGGTTTCATGAAATGAACTCAGAATGTCAAGTTATAATGAAATCTTCATTTTTTGTTAGTTTGTCATGATTTCTTCACGAAAACACGTTTTCCTATAATGGTAGGTCAAACTCTAATAGGGGAATCGCAGGTTTCATGAAATGAACTCAGAATGTCAAGTTATAATGAAATCTTCATTTTGTGTTAGTTTGTCATGATTTCTTCACGAAAAACACGTTTTCCTATAATGTTACGTCGAACACTTATAGGGGAAGCGCAGGTTTCATGAAATAAACTCAGAATGTCAAGTTATAATGAAATCTTCATTTTGTGTTAGTTTGTCATGATTTCTTCACGAAAACAAGTTTTCCTATAATGGTAGGTCGAACTGTTATAGGGGAAGCGCAGGTTTCATGAAATGAACTCAGAATGTCAAGTTATAATGAAATCTTCATTTTGTGTTAGTTTGTCATGATTTCTTCACGAAAACACGTTTTCCTATAATGTTACGTCGAACTCTTATAGGGGAAGCGCAGGTTTCATGAAATGAACTCAGAATGTCAAGTTATAATGAAATCTTCATTTTGTGTTAGTTTGTCATGATTTCTTCACGAAAACACGTTTTCCTATAATGGTAGGTCGAACTCTTGTAGGGGAAGCGCAGGTTTCATGAAAACAACTCAGAATGTCAAGTTATAATGAAATCTTCATTTTGTGTTAGTTTGTCATGATTTCTTCACGAAAACACGTTTTCCTATAATGGTAGGTCGAACTCTTGTAGGGGAAGCGCAGGTTTCATGAAAACAACTCAGAATGTCAAGTTATAATGAAATCTTCATTTTGTGTTAGTTTGTCATGATTTCTTCACGAAAACACGTTTTCCTATAATGGTAGGTCGAACTCTTGTAGGGGAAGCGCAGGTTTCATGAAATGAACTCAGAATGTCAAGTTATAATGAAATCTTCATTTTGTGTTAGTTTGTCATGATTTCTTCACGAAAACACGTTTTCCTATAATGGTAGGTCGAACTCTTGTAGGGGAAGCGCAGGTTTCATGAAAACAACTCAGAATGTCAAGTTACAATGAAATCTTCATTTTGTGTTAGTTTGTCATGATTTCTTCACGAAAACACGTTTTCCTATAATGGTAGGTCGAACTCTTGTAGGGGAAGCGCAGGTTTCATGAAAACAACTCAGAATGTCAAGTTATAATGAAATCTTCATTTTGTGTTAGTTTGTCATGATTTCTTCACGAAAACACGTTTTCCTATAATGGTAGGTCGAACTCTTGTAGGGGAAGCGCAGGTTTCATGAAATGAACTCAGAATGTCAAGTTATAATGAAATCTTCATTTTGTGTTAGTTTGTCATGATTTCTTCACGAAAAACACGTTTTCCTATAATGTTACGTCGAACACTTATAGGGGAAGCGCAGGTTTCATGAAATAAACTCAGAATGTCAAGTTATAATGAAATCTTCATTTTGTGTTAGTTTGTCATGATTTCTTCACGAAAACAAGTTTTCCTATAATGGTAGGTCGAACTGTTATAGGGGAAGCGCAGGTTTCATGAAATGAACTCAGAATGTCAAGTTATAATGAAATCTTCATTTTGTTTTAGTTTGTTAAGATTTCTTCACGAAAACACGTTTTCCTATAATGTTACGTCGAACTCTTATAGGGGAAGCGCAGGTTTCATGAAATGAACTCAGAATGTCAAGTTATAATGAAATCTTCATTTTGTGTTAGTTTGTCATGATTTCTTCACGAAATCACGTTTTCCTATAATGGTAGGTCGAACTCTTATAGGGGAAGCGCAGGTTTCATGAAATGAACTCAGAATGTCAAGTTATAATGAAATCTTCATTTTGTGTTAGTTTGTCATGATTTCTTCACGAAAACACGTTTTCCTATAATGTTACGTCGAACTCTTATAGGGGAAGCGCAGGTTTCATGAAATGAACTCAGAATGTCAAGTTATAATGAAATCTTCATTTTGTGTTAGTTTGTCATGATTTCTTCACGAAAACACGTTTTCCTATAATGGTAGGTCGAACTCTTGTAGGGGAAGCGCAGGTTTCATGAAAACAACTCAGAATGTCAAGTTATAATGAAATCTTCATTTTGCGTTAGTTTGTCATGATTTCTTCACGAAAACACGTTTTCCTATAATGGTAGGTCGAACTCTTGTAGGGGAAGCGCAGGTTTCATGAAAACAACTCAGAATGTCAAGTTATAATGAAATCTTCATTTTGTGTTAGTTTGTCATGATTTCTTCACGAAAACACGTTTTCCTATAATGGTAGGTCGAACTCTTGTAGGGGAAGCGCAGGTTTCATGAAAACAACTCAGAATGTCAAGTTATAATGAAATCTTCATTTTGTGTTAGTTTGTCATGATTTCTTCACGAAAACACGTTTTCCTATAATGGTAGGTCGAACTCTTGTAGGGGAAGCGCAGGTTTCATGAAAACAACTCAGAATGTCAAGTTATAATGAAATCTTCATTTTGTGTTAGTTTGTCATGATTTCTTCACGAAAACACGTTTTCCTATAATGGTAGGTCGAACTCTTGTAGGGGAAGCGCAGGTTTCATGAAAACAACTCAGAATGTCAAGTTATAATGAAATCTTCATTTTGTGTTAGTTTGTCATGATTTCTTCACGAAAACACGTTTTCCTATAATGGTAGGTCGAACTCTTGTAGGGGAAGCGCAGGTTTCATGAAAACAACTCAGAATGTCAAGTTATAATGAAATCTTCATTTTGGTTAGTTTGTCATGATTTTTTCACGAAAACACGTTTTCCTATAATGGTAGGTCGAACTCTTGTAGGGGAAGCACAGGTTTCATGAAAACAACTCAGAATGTCAAGTTATAATGAAATCTTCATTTTGTGTTAGTTTGTCATGATTTCTTCACGAAAACACGTTTTCCTATAATGGTAGGTCGAACTCTTGTAGGGGAAGCGCAGGTTTCATGAAATGAACTCAGAATGTCAAGTTATAATGAAATCTTCATTTTGTGTTAGTTTGTCATGATTTCTTCACGAAAACACGTTTTCCTATAATGGTAGGTCGAACTCTTGTAGGGGAAGCGCAGGTTTCATGAAAACAACTCAGAATGTCAAGTTACAATGAAATCTTCATTTTGTGTTAGTTTGTCATGATTTCTTCACGAAAACACGTTTTCCTATAATGGTAGGTCGAACTCTTGTAGGGGAAGCGCAGGTTTCATGAAAACAACTCAGAATGTCAAGTTATAATGAAATCTTCATTTTGTGTTAGTTTGTCATGATTTCTTCACGAAAACACGTTTTCCTATAATGTTACGTCGAACTCTTATAGGGGAAGCGCAGGTTTCATGAAATGAACTCAGAATGTCAAGTTATAATGAAATCTTCATTTTGTGTTAGTTTGTCATGATTTCTTCACGAAAACACGTTTTCCTATAATGGTAGGTCGAACTCTTGTAGGGGAAGTGCAGGTTTCATGAAAACAACTCAGAATGTCAAGTTATAATGAAATCTTCATTTTGTGTTAGTTTGTCATGATTTCTTCACGAAAACACGTTTTCCTATAATGGTAGGTCGAACTCTTGTAGGGGAAGCGCAGGTTTCATGAAAACAACTCAGAATGTCAAGTTATAATGAAATCTTCATTTTGTGTTAGTTTGTCATGATTTCTTCACGAAAACACGTTTTCCTATAATGGTAGGTCGAACTCTTGTAGGGGAAGCGCAGGTTTCATGAAATAAACTCAGAATGTCAAGTTACAATGAAATCTTCATTTTGTGTTAGTTTGTCATGATTTCTTCACGAAAACACGTTTTCCTATAATGGTAGGTTGAACTCTTGTAGGGGAAGCGCAGGTTTCATGAAAACAACTCAGAATGTCAAGTTATAATGAAATCTTCATTTTGTGTTAGTTTGTCATGATTTCTTCACGAAAACACGTTTTCCTATAATGGTAGGTCGAACTCTTGTAGGGGAAGCGCAGGTTTCATGAAAACAACTCAGAATGTCAAGTTATAATGAAATCTTCATTTTGTGTTAGTTTGTCATGATTTCTTCACGAAAACACGTTTTCCTATAATGGTAGGTCGAACTCTTGTAGGGGAAGCGCAGGTTTCATGAAAACAACTCAGAATGTCAAGTTATAATGAAATCTTCATTTTGTGTTAGTTTGTCATGATTTCTTCACGAAAACACGTTTTCCTATAATGGTAGGTCGAACTCTTGTAGGGGAAGCGCAGGTTTCATGAAAACAACTCAGAATGTCAAGTTATAATGAAATCTTCATTTTGTGTTAGTTTGTCATGATTTCTTCACGAAAACACGTTTTCCTATAATGGTAGGTCGAACTCTTGTAGGGGAAGCGCAGGTTTCATGAAAACAACTCAGAATGTCAAGTTATAATGAAATCTTCATTTTGTGTTAGTTTGTCATGATTTCTTCACGAAAACACGTTTTCCTATAATGGTAGGTCGAACTCTTGTAGGGGAAGCGCAGGTTTCATGAAATGAACACAGAATGTCAAGTTATAATGAAATCTTCATTTTGTGTTAGTTTGTCATGATTTCTTCACGAAAACACGTTTTCCTATAATGTTACGTCGAACTCTTATAGGGGAAGCGCAGGTTTCATAAAATGAACTCAGAATGTCAAGTTATAATGAAATCTTCATTTTGTGTTAGTTTGTCATGATTTCTTCACGAAAACACGTTTTCCTATAATGGTAGGTTGAACTCTTATAGGGGAAGCGCAGGTTTCATGAAAACAACTCAGAATGTCAAGTTATAATGAAATCTTCATTTTGTGTTAGTTTGTCATGATTTCTTCACGAAAACACGTTTTCCTATAATGGTAGGTCGAACTCTTGTAGGGGAAGCGCAGGTTTCATGAAAACAACTCAGAATGTCAAGTTATAATGAAATCTTCATTTTGTGTTAGTTTGTCATGATTTCTTCACGAAAACACGTTTTCCTATAATGGTAGGTCGAACTCTTGTAGGGGAAGCGCAGGTTTCATGAAAACAACTCAGAATGTCAAGTTATAATGAAATCTTCATTTTGTGTTAGTTTGTCATGATTTCTTCACGAAAACACGTTTTCCTATAATGGTAGGTCGAACTCTTGTAGGGGAAGCGCAGGTTTCATGAAATGAACTCAGAATGTCATGTTATAATGAAATCTTCATTTTGTGTTAGTTTGTCATGATTTCTTCACGAAAACACGTTTTCCTATAATGGTAGGTTGAACTATAATAGGGGAAGCGCAGGTTTCATGAAATGAACTCAGAATGTCAAGTTATAATGAAATCTTCATTTTGTGTTAGTTTGTCATGATTTCTTCACGAAAACACGTTTTCCTATAATGGTAGGTCGAACTCTTGTAGGGGAAGCGCAGGTTTCATGAAATGAACTCAGAATGTCAAGTTATAATGAAATCTTCATTTTGTGTTAGTTTGTCATGATTTCTTCACGAAAACACATTTTCCTATAATGGTAGGTCGAACTATAATAGGGGAAGCGCAGGTTTCATGAAATGAACTCAGAATGTCAAGTTATAATGAAATCTTCATTTTGTGTTAGTTTGTCATGATTTCTTCACTAAAACACATTTTCCTATAATGTTACGTCGAACTCTTATAGGGGAAGCGCAGGTTTCATGAAATGAACTCAGAATGTCAAGTTATAATGAAATCTTCATTTTGTGTTAGTTTATCATGATTTCTTCACGAAAACACGTTTTCCTATAATGGTAGGTCAAACTCTTAAAGGGGAAGCGCAGGTTTCATGAAATGAACTCAGAATGTCAAGTTACAATGAAATCTTCATTTTGTGTTAGTTTGTCATGATTTCTTCACGAAAACACGTTTTCCTATAATGGTAGGTCGAACTCTTGTAGGGGAAGCGCAGGTTTCATGAAATGAACTCAGAATGTCAAGTTATAATGAAATCTTCATTTTGTGTTAGTTTGTCATGATTTCTTCACGAAAACACGTTTTCCTATAATGGTAGGTTGAACTATAATAGGGGAAGCGCAGGTTTCATGAAATGAACTCAGAATGTCAAGTTATAATGAAATCTTCATTTTGTGTTAGTTTGTCATGATTTCTTCACGAAAACACGTTTTCCTATAATGGTAGGTCGAACTCTTGTAGGGGAAGCGCAGGTTTCATGAAAACAACTCAGAATGTCAAGTTATAATGAAATCTTCATTTTGTGTTAGTTTGTCATGATTTCTTCACGAAAACACGTTTTCCTATAATGGTAGGTCGAACTCTTGTAGGGGAAGCGCAGGTTTCATGAAATGAACTCAGAATGTCAAGTTATAATGAAATCTTCATTTTGTGTTAGTTTGTCATGATTTCTTCACGAAAACACATTTTCCTATAATGGTAGGTCGAACTATAATAGGGGAAGCGCAGGTTTCATGAAATGAACACAGAATGTCAAGTTATAATGAAATCTTCATTTTGTGTTAGTTTGTCATGATTTCTTCACGAAAACACGTTTTCCTATAATGTTAAGTCGAACTCATATAGGGGAAGCGCAGGTTTCATGAAATGAACTCAGAATGTCAAGTTATAATGAAATCTTCATTTTGTGTTAGTTTGTCAGGATTTCTTCACGAAAACACGTTTTCCTATAATGGTAGGTCGAACTCTTGTAGGGGAAGCGCAGGTTTCATGAAAACAACTCAGAATGTCAAGTTATAATGAAATCTTCATTTTGTGTTAGTTTGTCATGATTTCTTCACGAAAACACGTTTTCCTATAATGTTACGTCGAACTCTTATAGGGGAAGCGCAGGTTTCATGAAATGAACTCAGAATGTCAAGTTATAATGAAATCTTCATTTTGTGTTAGTTTGTCATGATTTCTTCACGAAAACACGTTTTCCTATAATGGTCGGTCGAACTCTTGTAGGGGAAGCGCAGGTTTCATGAAAACAACTCAGAATGTCAAGTTATAATGAAATCTTCATTTTGTGTTAGTTTGTCATGATTTCTTCACGAAAACACGTTTTCCTATAATGGTAGGTCGAACTCTTGTAGGGGAAGCGCAGGTTTCATGAAATGAACTCAGAATGTCAAGTTATAATGAAATCTTCATTTTGTGTTAGTTTGTCATGATTTCTTCACGAAAACACGTTTTCCTATAATGGTAGGTCGAACTATAATAGGGGAAGCGCAGGTTTCATGAAATGAACACAGAATGTCAAGTTATAATGAAATCTTCATTTTGTGTTAGTTTGTCATGATTTCTTCACGAAAACACGTTTTCCTATAATGTTACGTCGAACTCTTATAGGGGAAGCGCAGGTTTCATGAAATGAACTCAGAATGTCAAGTTATAATGAAATCTTCATTTTGTGTTAGTTTGTCATGATTTCTTCACGAAAACACGTTTTCGTATAATGTTACGTCAAACTCTTATAGGGGAAGCGCAGGTTTCATGAAATGAACTCAGAATGTCAAGTTATAATGAAATCTTCATTTTGTGTTAGTTTGTCATGATTTCATCACGAAAACACGTTTTCCTATAATGTTACGTCAAACTCTTAAAGGGGAAGCGCAGGTTTCATGAAATGAACTCAGAATGTCAAGTTATAATGAAATCTTCATTTTTTGTTAGTTTGTCATGATTTCTTCACGAAAACACGTTTTCCTATAATGGTAGGTCAAACTCTAATAGGGGAATCGCAGGTTTCATGAAATGAACTCAGAATGTCAAGTTATAATGAAATCTTCATTTTGTGTTAGTTTGTCATGATTTCTTCACGAAAAACACGTTTTCCTATAATGTTACGTCGAACACTTATAGGGGAAGCGCAGGTTTCATGAAATAAACTCAGAATGTCAAGTTATAATGAAATCTTCATTTTGTGTTAGTTTGTCATGATTTCTTCACGAAAACAAGTTTTCCTATAATGGTAGGTCGAACTGTTATAGGGGAAGCGCAGGTTTCATGAAATGAACTCAGAATGTCAAGTTATAATGAAATCTTCATTTTGTGTTAGTTTGTCATGATTTCTTCACGAAAACACGTTTTCCTATAATGTTACGTCGAACTCTTATAGGGGAAGCGCAGGTTTCATGAAATGAACTCAGAATGTCAAGTTATAATGAAATCTTCATTTTGTGTTAGTTTGTCATGATTTCTTCACGAAAACACGTTTTCCTATAATGGTAGGTCGAACTCTTGTAGGGGAAGCGCAGGTTTCATGAAAACAACTCAGAATGTCAAGTTATAATGAAATCTTCATTTTGTGTTAGTTTGTCATGATTTCTTCACGAAAACACGTTTTCCTATAATGGTAGGTCGAACTCTTGTAGGGGAAGCGCAGGTTTCATGAAAACAACTCAGAATGTCAAGTTATAATGAAATCTTCATTTTGTGTTAGTTTGTCATGATTTCTTCACGAAAACACGTTTTCCTATAATGGTAGGTCGAACTCTTGTAGGGGAAGCGCAGGTTTCATGAAATGAACTCAGAATGTCAAGTTATAATGAAATCTTCATTTTGTGTTAGTTTGTCATGATTTCTTCACGAAAACACGTTTTCCTATAATGGTAGGTCGAACTCTTGTAGGGGAAGCGCAGGTTTCATGAAAACAACTCAGAATGTCAAGTTACAATGAAATCTTCATTTTGTGTTAGTTTGTCATGATTTCTTCACGAAAACACGTTTTCCTATAATGGTAGGTCGAACTCTTGTAGGGGAAGCGCAGGTTTCATGAAAACAACTCAGAATGTCAAGTTATAATGAAATCTTCATTTTGTGTTAGTTTGTCATGATTTCTTCACGAAAACACGTTTTCCTATAATGGTAGGTCGAACTCTTGTAGGGGAAGCGCAGGTTTCATGAAATGAACTCAGAATGTCAAGTTATAATGAAATCTTCATTTTGTGTTAGTTTGTCATGATTTCTTCACGAAAAACACGTTTTCCTATAATGTTACGTCGAACACTTATAGGGGAAGCGCAGGTTTCATGAAATAAACTCAGAATGTCAAGTTATAATGAAATCTTCATTTTGTGTTAGTTTGTCATGATTTCTTCACGAAAACAAGTTTTCCTATAATGGTAGGTCGAACTGTTATAGGGGAAGCGCAGGTTTCATGAAATGAACTCAGAATGTCAAGTTATAATGAAATCTTCATTTTGTTTTAGTTTGTTAAGATTTCTTCACGAAAACACGTTTTCCTATAATGTTACGTCGAACTCTTATAGGGGAAGCGCAGGTTTCATGAAATGAACTCAGAATGTCAAGTTATAATGAAATCTTCATTTTGTGTTAGTTTGTCATGATTTCTTCACGAAATCACGTTTTCCTATAATGGTAGGTCGAACTCTTATAGGGGAAGCGCAGGTTTCATGAAATGAACTCAGAATGTCAAGTTATAATGAAATCTTCATTTTGTGTTAGTTTGTCATGATTTCTTCACGAAAACACGTTTTCCTATAATGTTACGTCGAACTCTTATAGGGGAAGCGCAGGTTTCATGAAATGAACTCAGAATGTCAAGTTATAATGAAATCTTCATTTTGTGTTAGTTTGTCATGATTTCTTCACGAAAACACGTTTTCCTATAATGGTAGGTCGAACTCTTGTAGGGGAAGCGCAGGTTTCATGAAAACAACTCAGAATGTCAAGTTATAATGAAATCTTCATTTTGCGTTAGTTTGTCATGATTTCTTCACGAAAACACGTTTTCCTATAATGGTAGGTCGAACTCTTGTAGGGGAAGCGCAGGTTTCATGAAAACAACTCAGAATGTCAAGTTATAATGAAATCTTCATTTTGTGTTAGTTTGTCATGATTTCTTCACGAAAACACGTTTTCCTATAATGGTAGGTCGAACTCTTGTAGGGGAAGCGCAGGTTTCATGAAAACAACTCAGAATGTCAAGTTATAATGAAATCTTCATTTTGTGTTAGTTTGTCATGATTTCTTCACGAAAACACGTTTTCCTATAATGGTAGGTCGAACTCTTGTAGGGGAAGCGCAGGTTTCATGAAAACAACTCAGAATGTCAAGTTATAATGAAATCTTCATTTTGTGTTAGTTTGTCATGATTTCTTCACGAAAACACGTTTTCCTATAATGGTAGGTCGAACTCTTGTAGGGGAAGCGCAGGTTTCATGAAAACAACTCAGAATGTCAAGTTATAATGAAATCTTCATTTTGTGTTAGTTTGTCATGATTTCTTCACGAAAACACGTTTTCCTATAATGGTAGGTCGAACTCTTGTAGGGGAAGCGCAGGTTTCATGAAAACAACTCAGAATGTCAAGTTATAATGAAATCTTCATTTTGGTTAGTTTGTCATGATTTTTTCACGAAAACACGTTTTCCTATAATGGTAGGTCGAACTCTTGTAGGGGAAGCACAGGTTTCATGAAAACAACTCAGAATGTCAAGTTATAATGAAATCTTCATTTTGTGTTAGTTTGTCATGATTTCTTCACGAAAACACGTTTTCCTATAATGGTAGGTCGAACTCTTGTAGGGGAAGCGCAGGTTTCATGAAATGAACTCAGAATGTCAAGTTATAATGAAATCTTCATTTTGTGTTAGTTTGTCATGATTTCTTCACGAAAACACGTTTTCCTATAATGGTAGGTCGAACTCTTGTAGGGGAAGCGCAGGTTTCATGAAAACAACTCAGAATGTCAAGTTACAATGAAATCTTCATTTTGTGTTAGTTTGTCATGATTTCTTCACGAAAACACGTTTTCCTATAATGGTAGGTCGAACTCTTGTAGGGGAAGCGCAGGTTTCATGAAAACAACTCAGAATGTCAAGTTATAATGAAATCTTCATTTTGTGTTAGTTTGTCATGATTTCTTCACGAAAACACGTTTTCCTATAATGTTACGTCGAACTCTTATAGGGGAAGCGCAGGTTTCATGAAATGAACTCAGAATGTCAAGTTATAATGAAATCTTCATTTTGTGTTAGTTTGTCATGATTTCTTCACGAAAACACGTTTTCCTATAATGGTAGGTCGAACTCTTGTAGGGGAAGTGCAGGTTTCATGAAAACAACTCAGAATGTCAAGTTATAATGAAATCTTCATTTTGTGTTAGTTTGTCATGATTTCTTCACGAAAACACGTTTTCCTATAATGGTAGGTCGAACTCTTGTAGGGGAAGCGCAGGTTTCATGAAAACAACTCAGAATGTCAAGTTATAATGAAATCTTCATTTTGTGTTAGTTTGTCATGATTTCTTCACGAAAACACGTTTTCCTATAATGGTAGGTCGAACTCTTGTAGGGGAAGCGCAGGTTTCATGAAATAAACTCAGAATGTCAAGTTACAATGAAATCTTCATTTTGTGTTAGTTTGTCATGATTTCTTCACGAAAACACGTTTTCCTATAATGGTAGGTTGAACTCTTGTAGGGGAAGCGCAGGTTTCATGAAAACAACTCAGAATGTCAAGTTATAATGAAATCTTCATTTTGTGTTAGTTTGTCATGATTTCTTCACGAAAACACGTTTTCCTATAATGGTAGGTCGAACTCTTGTAGGGGAAGCGCAGGTTTCATGAAAACAACTCAGAATGTCAAGTTATAATGAAATCTTCATTTTGTGTTAGTTTGTCATGATTTCTTCACGAAAACACGTTTTCCTATAATGGTAGGTCGAACTCTTGTAGGGGAAGCGCAGGTTTCATGAAAACAACTCAGAATGTCAAGTTATAATGAAATCTTCATTTTGTGTTAGTTTGTCATGATTTCTTCACGAAAACACGTTTTCCTATAATGGTAGGTCGAACTCTTGTAGGGGAAGCGCAGGTTTCATGAAAACAACTCAGAATGTCAAGTTATAATGAAATCTTCATTTTGTGTTAGTTTGTCATGATTTCTTCACGAAAACACGTTTTCCTATAATGGTAGGTCGAACTCTTGTAGGGGAAGCGCAGGTTTCATGAAAACAACTCAGAATGTCAAGTTATAATGAAATCTTCATTTTGTGTTAGTTTGTCATGATTTCTTCACGAAAACACGTTTTCCTATAATGGTAGGTCGAACTCTTGTAGGGGAAGCGCAGGTTTCATGAAATGAACACAGAATGTCAAGTTATAATGAAATCTTCATTTTGTGTTAGTTTGTCATGATTTCTTCACGAAAACACGTTTTCCTATAATGTTACGTCGAACTCTTATAGGGGAAGCGCAGGTTTCATAAAATGAACTCAGAATGTCAAGTTATAATGAAATCTTCATTTTGTGTTAGTTTGTCATGATTTCTTCACGAAAACACGTTTTCCTATAATGGTAGGTTGAACTCTTATAGGGGAAGCGCAGGTTTCATGAAAACAACTCAGAATGTCAAGTTATAATGAAATCTTCATTTTGTGTTAGTTTGTCATGATTTCTTCACGAAAACACGTTTTCCTATAATGGTAGGTCGAACTCTTGTAGGGGAAGCGCAGGTTTCATGAAAACAACTCAGAATGTCAAGTTATAATGAAATCTTCATTTTGTGTTAGTTTGTCATGATTTCTTCACGAAAACACGTTTTCCTATAATGGTAGGTCGAACTCTTGTAGGGGAAGCGCAGGTTTCATGAAAACAACTCAGAATGTCAAGTTATAATGAAATCTTCATTTTGTGTTAGTTTGTCATGATTTCTTCACGAAAACACGTTTTCCTATAATGGTAGGTCGAACTCTTGTAGGGGAAGCGCAGGTTTCATGAAATGAACTCAGAATGTCAAGTTATAATGAAATCTTCATTTTGTGTTAGTTTGTCATGATTTCTTCACGAAAACACGTTTTCCTATAATGGTAGGTTGAACTATAATAGGGGAAGCGCAGGTTTCATGAAATGAACTCAGAATGTCAAGTTATAATGAAATCTTCATTTTGTGTTAGTTTGTCATGATTTCTTCACGAAAACACGTTTTCCTATAATGGTAGGTCGAACTCTTGTAGGGGAAGCGCAGGTTTCATGAAATGAACTCAGAATGTCAAGTTATAATGAAATCTTCATTTTGTGTTAGTTTGTCATGATTTCTTCACGAAAACACATTTTCCTATAATGGTAGGTCGAACTATAATAGGGGAAGCGCAGGTTTCATGAAATGAACTCAGAATGTCAAGTTATAATGAAATCTTCATTTTGTGTTAGTTTGTCATGATTTCTTCACTAAAACACATTTTCCTATAATGTTACGTCGAACTCTTATAGGGGAAGCGCAGGTTTCATGAAATGAACTCAGAATGTCAAGTTATAATGAAATCTTCATTTTGTGTTAGTTTATCATGATTTCTTCACGAAAACACGTTTTCCTATAATGGTAGGTCAAACTCTTAAAGGGGAAGCGCAGGTTTCATGAAATGAACTCAGAATGTCAAGTTACAATGAAATCTTCATTTTGTGTTAGTTTGTCATGATTTCTTCACGAAAACACGTTTTCCTATAATGGTAGGTTGAACTCTTGTAGGGGAAGCGCAGGTTTCATGAAAACAACTCAGAATGTCAAGTTATAATGAAATCTTCATTTTGTGTTAGTTTGTCATGATTTCTTCACGAAAACACGTTTTCCTATAATGGTAGGTCGAACTCTTGTAGGGGAAGCGCAGGTTTCATGAAAACAACTCAGAATGTCAAGTTATAATGAAATCTTCATTTTGTGTTAGTTTGTCATGATTTCTTCACGAAAACACGTTTTCCTATAATGGTAGGTCGAACTCTTGTAGGGGAAGCGCAGGTTTCATGAAAACAACTCAGAATGTCAAGTTATAATGAAATCTTCATTTTGTGTTAGTTTGTCATGATTTCTTCACGAAAACACGTTTTCCTATAATGGTAGGTCGAACTCTTGTAGGGGAAGCGCAGGTTTCATGAAATGAACTCAGAATGTCAAGTTATAATGAAATCTTCATTTTGTGTTAGTTTGTCATGATTTCTTCACGAAAACACGTTTTCCTATAATGGTAGGTTGAACTATAATAGGGGAAGCGCAGGTTTCATGAAATGAACTCAGAATGTCAAGTTATAATGAAATCTTCATTTTGTGTTAGTTTGTCATGATTTCTTCACGAAAACACGTTTTCCTATAATGGTAGGTCGAACTCTTGTAGGGGAAGCGCAGGTTTCATGAAAACAACTCAGAATGTCAAGTTATAATGAAATCTTCATTTTGTGTTAGTTTGTCATGATTTCTTCACGAAAACACGTTTTCCTATAATGGTAGGTCGAACTCTTGTAGGGGAAGCGCAGGTTTCATGAAATGAACTCAGAATGTCAAGTTATAATGAAATCTTCATTTTGTGTTAGTTTGTCATGATTTCTTCACGAAAACACATTTTCCTATAATGGTAGGTCGAACTATAATAGGGGAAGCGCAGGTTTCATGAAATGAACACAGAATGTCAAGTTATAATGAAATCTTCATTTTGTGTTAGTTTGTCATGATTTCTTCACGAAAACACGTTTTCCTATAATGTTAAGTCGAACTCATATAGGGGAAGCGCAGGTTTCATGAAATGAACTCAGAATGTCAAGTTATAATGAAATCTTCATTTTGTGTTAGTTTGTCAGGATTTCTTCACGAAAACACGTTTTCCTATAATGGTAGGTCGAACTCTTGTAGGGGAAGCGCAGGTTTCATGAAAACAACTCAGAATGTCAAGTTATAATGAAATCTTCATTTTGTGTTAGTTTGTCATGATTTCTTCACGAAAACACGTTTTCCTATAATGTTACGTCGAACTCTTATAGGGGAAGCGCAGGTTTCATGAAATGAACTCAGAATGTCAAGTTATAATGAAATCTTCATTTTGTGTTAGTTTGTCATGATTTCTTCACGAAAACACGTTTTCCTATAATGGTCGGTCGAACTCTTGTAGGGGAAGCGCAGGTTTCATGAAAACAACTCAGAATGTCAAGTTATAATGAAATCTTCATTTTGTGTTAGTTTGTCATGATTTCTTCACGAAAACACGTTTTCCTATAATGGTAGGTCGAACTCTTGTAGGGGAAGCGCAGGTTTCATGAAATGAACTCAGAATGTCAAGTTATAATGAAATCTTCATTTTGTGTTAGTTTGTCATGATTTCTTCACGAAAACACGTTTTCCTATAATGGTAGGTCGAACTATAATAGGGGAAGCGCAGGTTTCATGAAATGAACACAGAATGTCAAGTTATAATGAAATCTTCATTTTGTGTTAGTTTGTCATGATTTCTTCACGAAAACACGTTTTCCTATAATGTTACGTCGAACTCTTATAGGGGAAGCGCAGGTTTCATGAAATGAACTCAGAATGTCAAGTTATAATGAAATCTTCATTTTGTGTTAGTTTGTCATGATTTCTTCACGAAAACACGTTTTCGTATAATGTTACGTCAAACTCTTATAGGGGAAGCGCAGGTTTCATGAAATGAACTCAGAATGTCAAGTTATAATGAAATCTTCATTTTGTGTTAGTTTGTCATGATTTCATCACGAAAACACGTTTTCCTATAATGTTACGTCAAACTCTTAAAGGGGAAGCGCAGGTTTCATGAAATGAACTCAGAATGTCAAGTTATAATGAAATCTTCATTTTTTGTTAGTTTGTCATGATTTCTTCACGAAAACACGTTTTCCTATAATGGTAGGTCAAACTCTAATAGGGGAATCGCAGGTTTCATGAAATGAACTCAGAATGTCAAGTTATAATGAAATCTTCATTTTGTGTTAGTTTGTCATGATTTCTTCACGAAAAACACGTTTTCCTATAATGTTACGTCGAACACTTATAGGGGAAGCGCAGGTTTCATGAAATAAACTCAGAATGTCAAGTTATAATGAAATCTTCATTTTGTGTTAGTTTGTCATGATTTCTTCACGAAAACAAGTTTTCCTATAATGGTAGGTCGAACTGTTATAGGGGAAGCGCAGGTTTCATGAAATGAACTCAGAATGTCAAGTTATAATGAAATCTTCATTTTGTTTTAGTTTGTTAAGATTTCTTCACGAAAACACGTTTTCCTATAATGTTACGTCGAACTCTTATAGGGGAAGCGCAGGTTTCATGAAATGAACTCAGAATGTCAAGTTATAATGAAATCTTCATTTTGTGTTAGTTTGTCATGATTTCTTCACGAAAACACGTTTTCCTATAATGTTACGTCGAACTCTTATAGGGGAAGCGCAGGTTTCATGAAATGAACTCAGAATGTCAAGTTATAATGAAATCTTCATTTTGTGTTAGTTTGTCATGATTTCTTCACGAAAACACGTTTTCCTATAATGGTAGGTCGAACTATAATAGGGGAAGCGCAGGTTTCATGAAATGAACTCAGAATGTCTAGTTATAATGAAATCTTCATTTTGTGTTAGTTTGTCATGATTTCTTCACGAAAACACGTTTTCCTATAATGTTACGTCGAACTCTTATAGGGGAAGCGCAGGTTTCATGAAATGAACTCAGAATGTCAAGTTATAATGAAATCTTCATTTTGTGTTAGTTTGTCATGATTTCTTCACGAAAACACGTTTTCCTATAATGGTAGGTCGAACTATAATAGGGGAAGCGCAGGTTTCATGAAATGAACACAGAATGTCAAGTTATAATGAAATCTTCATTTTGTGTTAGTTTGTCATGATTTCTTCACGAAAACACGTTTTCCTATAATGTTACGTCGAACTCATAGGGGAAGCGCAGGTTTCATGAAATGAACTCAGAATGTCAAGTTATAATGAAATCTTCATTTTGTGTTAGTTTGTCATGATTTCTTCACGAAAACACGTTTTCCTATAATGGTAGGTCGAACTCTTGTAGGGGAAGCGCAGGTTTCATGAAAACAACTCAGAATGTCAAGTTATAATGAAATCTTCATTTTGTGTTAGTTTGTCATGATTTCTTCACGAAAACACGTTTTCCTATAATGGTAGGTTGAACTCTTATAGGGGAAGCGCAGGTTTCATGAAAACAACTCAGAATGTCAAGTTATAATGAAATCTTCATTTTGTGTTAGTTTGTCATGATTTCTTCACGAAAACACGTTTTCCTATAATGGTAGGTCGAACTCTTGTAGGGGAAGCGCAGGTTTCATGAAAACAACTCAGAATGTCAAGTTATAATGAAATCTTCATTTTGTGTTAGTTTGTCATGATTTCTTCACAAAAACACGTTTTCCTATAATGGTAGGTCGAACTCTTGTAGGGGAAGCGCAGGTTTCATGAAAACAACTCAGAATGTCAAGTTATAATGAAATCTTCATTTTGTGTTAGTTTGTCATGATTTCTTCACGAAAACACGTTTTCCTATAATGGTAGGTCGAACTCTTGTAGGGGAAGCGCAGGTTTCATGAAAACAACTCAGAATGTCAAGTTATAATGAAATCTTCATTTTGTGTTAGTTTGTCATGATTTCTTCACGAAAACACGTTTTCCTATAATGGTAGGTTGAACTCTTATAGGGGAAGCGCAGGTTTCATGAAAACAACTCAGAATGTCAAGTTATAATGAAATCTTCATTTTGTGTTAGTTTGTCATGATTTCTTCACGAAAACACGTTTTCCTATAATGGTAGGTCGAACTCTTGTAGGGGAAGCGCAGGTTTCATGAAAACAACAAAGAATGTCAAGTTATAATGAAATCTTCATTTTGTGTTAGTTTGTCATGATTTCTTCACGAAAACACGTTTTCCTATAATGGTAGGTCGAACTCTTGTAGGGGAAGCGCAGGTTTCATGAAAACAACTCAGAATGTCAAGTTATAATGAAATCTTCATTTTGTGTTAGTTTGTCATGATTTCTTCACGAAAACACGTTTTCCTATAATGGTAGGTCGAACTCTTGTAGGGGAAGCGCAGGTTTCATGAAAACAACTCAGAATGTCAAGTTACAATGAAATCTTCATTTTGTGTTAGTTTGTCATGATTTCTTCACGAAAACACGTTTTCCTATAATGGTAGGTTGAACTCTTGTAGGGGAAGCGCAGGTTTCATGAAAACAACTCAGAATGTCAAGTTATAATGAAATCTTCATTTTGTGTTAGTTTGTCATGATTTCTTCACGAAAACACGTTTTCCTATAATGGTAGGTCGAACTCTTGTAGGGGAAGCGCAGGTTTCATGAAAACAACTCAGAATGTCAAGTTATAATGAAATCTTCATTTTGTGTTAGTTTGTCATGATTTCTTCACGAAAACACGTTTTCCTATAATGGTAGGTCGAACTCTTGTAGGGGAAGCGCAGGTTTCATGAAAACAACTCAGAATGTCAAGTTATAATGAAATCTTCATTTTGTGTTAGTTTGTCATGATTTCTTCACGAAAACACATTTTCCTATAATGGTAGGTCGAACTCTTGTAGGGGAAGCGCAGGTTTCATGAAATGAACTCAGAATGTCAAGTTATAATGAAATCTTCATTTTGTGTTAGTTTGTCATGATTTCTTCACGAAAACACATTTTCCTATAATGGTAGGTTGAACTATAATAGGGGAAGCGCAGGTTTCATGAAATGAACTCAGAATGTCAAGTTATAATGAAATCTTCATTTTGTGTTAGTTTGTCATGATTTCTTCACGAAAACACGTTTTCCTATAATGGTAGGTCGAACTCTTGTAGGGGAAGCGCAGGTTTCATGAAAACAACTCAGAATGTCAAGTTATAATGAAATCTTCATTTTGTGTTAGTTTGTCATGATTTCTTCACGAAAACACGTTTTCCTATAATGGTAGGTCGAACTCTTGTAGGGGAAGCGCATATTTCATGAAAACAACTCAGAATGTCAAGTTATAATGAAATCTTCATTTTGTGTTAGTTTGTCATGATTTCTTCACGAAAACACGTTTTCCTATAATGGTAGGTCGAACTATAATAGGGGAAGCGCAGGTTTCATGAAATGAACACAGAATGTCAAGTTATAATGAAATCTTCATTTTGTGTTAGTTTGTCATGATTTCTTCACGAAAACACGTTTTCCTATAATGTTACGTCGAACTCTTATAGGGGAAGCGCAGGTTTCATGAAATGAACTCAGAATGTCAAGTTATAATGAAATCTTCATTTTGTGTTAGTTTGTCATGATTTCTTCACGAAAACACGTTTTCCTATAATGGTCGGTCGAACTCTTGTAGGGGAAGCGCAGGTTTCATGAAAACAACTCAGAATGTCAAGTTATAATGAAATCTTCATTTTGTGTTAGTTTGTCATGATTTCTCCACGAAAACACGTTTTCCTATAATGGTAGGTCGAACTCTTGTAGGGGAAGCGCAGGTTTCATGAAATGAACCCAGAATGTCAAGTTATAATGAAATCTTCATTTTGTGTTAGTTTGTCATGATTTCTTCACGAAAACACGTTTTCCTATAATGGTAGGTCGAACTATAATAGGGGAAGCGCAGGTTTCATGAAATGAACACAGAATGTCAAGTTATAATGAAATCTTCATTTTGTGTTAGTTTGTCATGATTTCTTCACGAAAACACGTTTTCCTATAATGTTACGTCGAACTCTTATAGGGGAAGCGCAGGTTTCATGAAATGAACTCAGAATGTCAAGTTATAATGAAATCTTCATTTTGTGTTAGTTTGTCATGATTTCTTCACGAAAACACGTTTTCGTATAATGTTACGTCAAACTCTTATAGGGGAAGCGCAGGTTTCATGAAATGAACTCAGAATGTCAAGTTATAATGAAATCTTCATTTTGTGTTAGTTTGTCATGATTTCATCACGAAAACACGTTTTCCTATAATGTTACGTCAAACTCTTAAAGGGGAAGCGCAGGTTTCATGAAATGAACTCAGAATGTCAAGTTATAATGAAATCTTCATTTTTTGTTAGTTTGTCATGATTTCTTCACGAAAACACGTTTTCCTATAATGGTAGGTCAAACTCTAATAGGGGAATCGCAGGTTTCATGAAATGAACTCAGAATGTCAAGTTATAATGAAATCTTCATTTTGTGTTAGTTTGTCATGATTTCTTCACGAAAAACACGTTTTCCTATAATGTTACGTCGAACACTTATAGGGGAAGCGCAGGTTTCATGAAATAAACTCAGAATGTCAAGTTATAATGAAATCTTCATTTTGTGTTAGTTTGTCATGATTTCTTCACGAAAACAAGTTTTCCTATAATGGTAGGTCGAACTGTTATAGGGGAAGCGCAGGTTTCATGAAATGAACTCAGAATGTCAAGTTATAATGAAATCTTCATTTTGTTTTAGTTTGTTAAGATTTCTTCACGAAAACACGTTTTCCTATAATGTTACGTCGAACTCTTATAGGGGAAGCGCAGGTTTCATGAAATGAACTCAGAATGTCAAGTTATAATGAAATCTTCATTTTGTGTTAGTTTGTCATGATTTCTTCACGAAAACACGTTTTCCTATAATGTTACGTCGAACTCTTATAGGGGAAGCGCAGGTTTCATGAAATGAACTCAGAATGTCAAGTTATAATGAAATCTTCATTTTGTGTTAGTTTGTCATGATTTCTTCACGAAAACACGTTTTCCTATAATGGTAGGTCGAACTATAATAGGGGAAGCGCAGGTTTCATGAAATGAACTCAGAATGTCAAGTTATAATGAAATCTTCATTTTGTGTTAGTTTGTCATGATTTCTTCACGAAAACACGTTTTCCTATAATGTTACGTCGAACTCTTATAGGGGAAGCGCAGGTTTCATGAAATGAACTCAGAATGTCAAGTTATAATGAAATCTTCATTTTGTGTTAGTTTGTCATGATTTCTTCACGAAAACACGTTTTCCTATAATGGTAGGTCGAACTATAATAGGGGAAGCGCAGGTTTCATGAAATGAACACAGAATGTCAAGTTATAATGAAATCTTCATTTTGTGTTAGTTTGTCATGATTTCTTCACGAAAACACGTTTTCCTATAATGTTACGTCGAACTCATAGGGGAAGCGCAGGTTTCATGAAATGAACTCAGAATGTCAAGTTATAATGAAATCTTCATTTTGTGTTAGTTTGTCATGATTTCTTCACGAAAACACGTTTTCCTATAATGGTAGGTCGAACTCTTGTAGGGGAAGCGCAGGTTTCATGAAAACAACTCAGAATGTCAAGTTATAATGAAATCTTCATTTTGTGTTAGTTTGTCATGATTTCTTCACGAAAACACGTTTTCCTATAATGGTAGGTTGAACTCTTATAGGGGAAGCGCAGGTTTCATGAAAACAACTCAGAATGTCAAGTTATAATGAAATCTTCATTTTGTGTTAGTTTGTCATGATTTCTTCACGAAAACACGTTTTCCTATAATGGTAGGTCGAACTCTTGTAGGGGAAGCGCAGGTTTCATGAAAACAACTCAGAATGTCAAGTTATAATGAAATCTTCATTTTGTGTTAGTTTGTCATGATTTCTTCACAAAAACACGTTTTCCTATAATGGTAGGTCGAACTCTTGTAGGGGAAGCGCAGGTTTCATGAAAACAACTCAGAATGTCAAGTTATAATGAAATCTTCATTTTGTGTTAGTTTGTCATGATTTCTTCACGAAAACACGTTTTCCTATAATGGTAGGTCGAACTCTTGTAGGGGAAGCGCAGGTTTCATGAAAACAACTCAGAATGTCAAGTTATAATGAAATCTTCATTTTGTGTTAGTTTGTCATGATTTCTTCACGAAAACACGTTTTCCTATAATGGTAGGTTGAACTCTTATAGGGGAAGCGCAGGTTTCATGAAAACAACTCAGAATGTCAAGTTATAATGAAATCTTCATTTTGTGTTCGTTTGTCATGATTTCTTCACGAAAACACGTTTTCCTATAATGGTAGGTCGAACTCTTGTAGGGGAAGCGCAGGTTTCATGAAAACAACAAAGAATGTCAAGTTATAATGAAATCTTCATTTTGTGTTAGTTTGTCATGATTTCTTCACGAAAACACATTTTCCTATAATGGTAGGTCGAACTCTTGTAGGGGAAGCGCAGGTTTCATGAAAACAACTCAGAATGTCAAGTTATAATGAAATCTTCATTTTGTGTTAGTTTGTCATGATTTCTTCACGAAAACACGTTTTCCTATAATGGTAGGTCGAACTCTTGTAGGGGAAGCGCAGGTTTCATGAAAACAACTCAGAATGTCAAGTTACAATGAAATCTTCATTTTGTGTTAGTTTGTCATGATTTCTTCACGAAAACACGTTTTCCTATAATGGTAGGTTGAACTCTTGTAGGGGAAGCGCAGGTTTCATGAAAACAACTCAGAATGTCAAGTTATAATGAAATCTTCATTTTGTGTTAGTTTGTCATGATTTCTTCACGAAAACACGTTTTCCTATAATGGTAGGTCGAACTCTTGTAGGGGAAGCGCAGGTTTCATGAAAACAACTCAGAATGTCAAGTTATAATGAAATCTTCATTTTGTGTTAGTTTGTCATGATTTCTTCACGAAAACACGTTTTCCTATAATGGTAGGTCGAACTCTTGTAGGGGAAGCGCAGGTTTCATGAAATGAACTCAGAATGTCAAGTTATAATGAAATCTTCATTTTGTGTTAGTTTGTCATGATTTCTTCACGAAAACACATTTTCCTATAATGGTAGGTTGAACTATAATAGGGGAAGCGCAGGTTTCATGAAATGAACTCAGAATGTCAAGTTATAATGAAATCTTCATTTTGTGTTAGTTTGTCATGATTTCTTCACGAAAACACGTTTTCCTATAATGGTAGGTCGAACTCTTGTAGGGGAAGCGCAGGTTTCATGAAAACAACTCAGAATGTCAAGTTATAATGAAATCTTCATTTTGTGTTAGTTTGTCATGATTTCTTCACGAAAACACGTTTTCCTATAATGGTAGGTCGAACTCTTGTAGGGGAAGCGCATATTTCATGAAAACAACTCAGAATGTCAAGTTATAATGAAATCTTCATTTTGTGTTAGTTTGTCATGATTTCTTCACGAAAACACGTTTTCCTATAATGGTAGGTCGAACTATAATAGGGGAAGCGCAGGTTTCATGAAATGAACACAGAATGTCAAGTTATAATGAAATCTTCATTTTGTGTTAGTTTGTCATGATTTCTTCACGAAAACACGTTTTCCTATAATGTTACGTCGAACTCTTATAGGGGAAGCGCAGGTTTCATGAAATGAACTCAGAATGTCAAGTTATAATGAAATCTTCATTTTGTGTTAGTTTGTCATGATTTCTTCACGAAAACACGTTTTCGTATAATGTTACGTCAAACTCTTATAGGGGAAGCGCAGGTTTCATGAAATGAACTCAGAATGTCAAGTTATAATGAAATCTTCATTTTGTGTTAGTTTGTCATGATTTCTTCACGAAAACACGTTTTCCTATAATGTTACGTCAAACTCTTAAAGGGGAAGCGCAGGTTTCATGAAATGAACTCAGAATGTCAAGTTATAATGAAATCTTCATTTTTTGTTAGTTTGTCATGATTTCTTCACGAAAACACGTTTTCCTATAATGTTACGTCGAACTGTTATAGGGGAAGCGCAGGTTTCATGAAATGAACTCAGAATGTCAAGTTATAATGAAATCTTCATTTTGTGTTAGTTTGTCATGATTTCTTCACGAAAACAGGTTTTCCTATAATGTTACGTCGAACTCTTATAGGGGAAGCGCAGGTTTCATGAAATGAACTCAGAATGTCAAGTTATAATGAAATCTTCATTTTGTGTTAGTTTGTCATGATTTCTTCACGAAAACACGTTTTCCTATAATGGTAGGTCAAACTCTAATAGGGGAATCGCAGGTTTCATGAAATGAACTCAGAATGTCAAGTTATAATGAAATCTTCATTTTGTGTTAGTTTGTCATGATTTCTTCACGAAAAACACGTTTTCCTATAATGTTACGTCGAACACTTATAGGGGAAGCGCAGGTTTCATGAAATAAACTCAGAATGTCAAGTTATAATGAAATCTTCATTTTGTGTTAGTTTGTCATGATTTCTTCACGAAAACAAGTTTTCCTATAATGGTAGGTCGAACTGTTATAGGGGAAGCGCAGGTTTCATGAAATGAACTCAGAATGTCAAGTTATAATGAAATCTTCATTTTGTTTTAGTTTGTTAAGATTTCTTCACGAAAACACGTTTTCCTATAATGTTACGTCGAACTCTTATAGGGGAAGCGCAGGTTTCATGAAATGAACTCAGAATGTCAAGTTATAATGAAATCTTCATTTTGTGTTAGTTTGTCATGATTTCTTCACGAAAACACGTTTTCCTATAATGTTACGTCGAACTCTTATAGGGGAAGCGCAGGTTTCATGAAATGAACTCAGAATGTCAAGTTATAATGAAATCTTCATTTTGTGTTAGTTTGTCATGATTTCTTCACGAAAACACGTTTTCCTATAATGGTAGGTCGAACTATAATAGGGGAAGCGCAGGTTTCATGAAATGAACTCAGAATGTCAAGTTATAATGAAATCTTCATTTTGTGTTAGTTTGTCATGATTTCTTCACGAAAACACGTTTTCCTATAATGTTACGTCGAACTCTTATAGGGGAAGCGCAGGTTTCATGAAATGAACTCAGAATGTCAAGTTATAATGAAAACTTCATTTCGTGTTAGTTTGTCATGATTTCTTCATGTAAACACAAATGCAGAAATGTCTTGGCATGCTCAGATCTCGATATACACCTTCTGCAGGTGCGCAATACGCCGTCGTCTCGAGAGTTAGCGTGTTATCATGTTAGCATTTAGCATGTCTTAGCATGCCCGGATCGGGCCCGAACTTTCGATCTACACGTTCTGCGCGTCCTAGGCGCGCAATCTGCTCTTATCGCAAAAGTTAGCATGTTAGCATTGTTAACATCCAAACCGGAAGTGGGCGTGTCTCCGCCTGGGAACATCGTAGACATTAGCAACAAAGTTCCTCAGATCCCTCTCCACCAGTAGAGGCCACCTGCACCAACCAAATCAAAGCCCGCCTACATGTAAAAAAAGTTACAACGTTTTTTCACAATATCTCGCAAACGGAGCAAGATACGGCCTTCCTTCGCACGCATGGCGCCTATGCGCCAGGCCACGCCCCCTGCAACGGCTGCGGGGCGGGCCAGGGGGGGTGCAGCCACAACCATTGCACCAGCCTCTCGCGATGCCGTAACCATTAACCTGAAAAATTACACAAAAATAATTTAAATTTAATTAAACAAAGCCACAGTTGTGGATATATGGATGGACTCAGATTGGACAGTGCACTCCTGTGGCCCTGGGACGCTGTGGTCACAGTCTCATATCCCTAACCAGCCCGTACCATTCAGGTCCATTACATCAAGGCCCAGTGGGCCTACAATTTTTTCGCCGGTTCCCTGATGAGGATGTGGCAGTCCGAAACAGCTGTTGGAGCCTGATCTAAAGATCACGGTTACCACTAATACTTTAGTATAGCCTTAACTGACAACCTGGCCCTAACCCTAAAGCCCAGTGAGGCCTAAACCTAAAGCCCAGTGAGGCCCTAATCCTAAGCCCAGTGAGGCCTAAACCTTAACCTTAAGGCCTAGTGAGGCCTGGGCCTGGAGTGTATATCACCCTGACTTTATATTAACCTTAAGAAAGGGAAATCTAACCATAGATGAGATTTAAAATTATGCAGAGTAACATAATTATTATATATATGCATTAACCACTGTGTACCCTCATTTGCCTCAATCCTCAGAGGAGGAAGGTCATGGGACACAGTTGAGGTGTTAAAATAGTTTATTTATTTATATTAGATGAGGATGGCAGTGGATTGACCTTGGGGGGTCACCGGCACTGGGATGTGCCTCCGGGGGACACCGGGAGCTGAGCCGGCACCGTACACAGGGCGGCGCTATAACCATAGTACGGACAACAAGCCTCAGTGAGGCACATGAAACCTTAGTAAGGACATAACCTGAGACAGGGAAAATAGGACAATTACCTCCTGAGCCGGCGTAGGTCTCATAGTCCAAGCTATAGTATAGCAGTTAAATATATAATATTTAGTGTATAAACCTCAGTGAGGACATTTAAAAAGTAGTACTTACCTGTTTGTGCTGTCGCTCCTCCTTCTGCTCCTCCGGATCACTTACCTGGTGTCTTCAGCTCTCCTGGATCCTTCTGCTCCGTCGCCCCTGGAAAATTACACAAAAACGATTTAAATTTAATTAAACAAAGCCCCAGTTGCTGATATATGGATGGACTAGGATTGGACAGTGCACTGCTATGGCCCTGGGACGCTGTGGTCACAATCTCATATCACTAACCCGTAACCGTAACCATAACCGTGACCATAACCACTAACCTTGACCGTAACCGTAACCCTCACCCATAACCATAACCGTGAAGAGTAGATTTTATAGGTCATCTTTTCTGAACCAATGGCTTTTGATTAAAGGACTAAAATTCACACTTCCTGTTGCTTGTAGGTGTCAAATAACATCTGCCTCAGATTAATTTAGTCTACTGAATGATGAAACAAGGTCAAAGTGGAAGTGGGCGTGCCCACTTGAAAAATGCAGATTATGTTGAATTTCAAGCATTTTCTCCTGAAGAGTAAATTTTATAGGTCATCTTTTCTGAAACAAAGGCTTTTGATTGAAAGACTAAAATTCACACTTCCTGTTGCTTGTAGGTGTCAAATAACAACTGCCTCAGATTATTTTGGTCTACTGAACAATGAAACAAGGTCAAAGTGGAAGTCGGCATGCCCATTCGAAAAATGCAGATTAGATAAAAATTTAAGCATTTTGTCCTAGAAAGTAAATTTTAAAGTTCCGCGGTCATCTTTTCTGAACCAATGACTTTTGATTTAAGGACTAAATTTCACACTTCCTGTAGCTTGTAGGAGTCAAAAATCATCTGCTTCAGATAATTCTAGTCTACTGAACGATGAAACAAGGTCAAAGTGGAAGTGGGCGTGGCCATTTCAAAATATAGTTTAGATTAAATTTCAAGCACATTCTCTTGGAGACTAAATTCTACATGTCGCACATACTATACTGGTCCAAAGGCATTTGATTAATGGACTAAATTTCACACTTCTTGTAGCTTTGTAGGTGCCAAAAACCATCCGCTTCAGATTATTTTAGTCTACTGAATGATGAAACAAGGTCAAAGTGGAAGTGGGGGAAGTGGGCGTGCTCATTTGAAAAATGCAGATTAGGTTCAAATTTAAGCATTATGTCCTGGAAAGTAAATTTTAAAGGTCCGCGGTCATCTTTTCTGAACCAAAGCCTTTTGATTAAAAGACTAAATTTTACGCTGACCTTAACATGTAGTTCTCAAAAATAATCTGCCTCAAAACGTATTAATCAACTTAATGATCAAACAAGGTCAAAGTGCTAGTGGGCATGCCTATTTTAAAATGCAGATTAGATTAAATTTTAAGCATATTCTCTTATAGACTAAATTATGTGTTTTAGCATGTTTCAACAATGAATCAAGGTGAAAGTGCAAGTATTTTCATTGCAGTCCGAATTCTACAGGTCCCAGGTCCTCTTTTCTGTATAAGATGCTTTTGATTAAAAGACCAAAATTTAAAAGTGTGGTAAAATCTGGCTTCCATCTCTTCCTGAAACCTTCAGTCAATTGGTTTGTATTGCTTTCTGAGACACACTTATACCAAATCACAATTTTTGTTATTGCACTCATTATTGACATCAAACTTGCTTTTTAATGGCATCAAAAACGTTCCCCAAGAATTCCAGCTGGGTTATTTTCAGACAAAAGTCAATCACATTCCAGTCAGCATAGTCATCTGACACTTCTCTCATTTTCACGCATAAGCATGATATGCTTTGGATTGGGCTAAATCTTTGCCAATGAAAGATTTTCACGCTGGTTTATATTTCTCTGATTATTACAATCATCTATTATGAGCAGGTTTCCTGTTAAGGTCCATTGCAAGAGAAATATTACAATAGTTTCATTTAGGAACATGTCTTTTTCACAGCATGCAGTTTGATTAAGTTGAGGACCAGGAAAGCCAAGCAAAATATGGAACGCTTCACGAATTTGCGTGTCATCCTTGCGCAGGGGCCATGCTAATCTCTGTATCGTTCCAATTTTAGTATATGTGCTGCCATAGCAAGCACATAGTTGGTGCCTGATGAAAGATTATATAGGTGAGGAAGTGGTATGAGCATTCCTCATGTCGGTGGCACAGCAATGGCTATGCCCTGGCCCTATATTTTGCCAGAACATGAGTATAAAGAAGCTAAAGTATTGGGAAATGTTTCTTTCACACTTCCCTTTGCATGTAGATGTCAAAAATCTGCCTCATAATATTTTTGTCAACTTAACGATCAAACGAGGTGAAAGTGCAAGTGGGCGTGCCTATTTAAAAATGCAGATTAGATTAAATTTCAAGCATTTTCTTGGAGACTAAGTTATAATTATCGCAGGTACTCTTTTCGAAACTAAAGGCTGTTGATTAAAAGACTAAATTTCACACTTCCTGTAGCTTGTAGGTGTCAAAAATGATCTGCCTCAGATTACTTTAGTCTACTTAACGATAAAATGTCAAAGTGGAAGTGGGCATAGCCATTTTAAAAAATATTATAGATTAAATTTCAAGCATATTCTCTTGGAGACTGAATTATACGTGTCCCACATACTCTTTACTGAACCAAAGGCTTTTGATTGAAGGACTAAAATACACACTTCCTGTAGCTTTGTAGGTGTCCAAAATCATCTGCCTCAGATTATTTTAGTCTACTGAACGATGAAACAAGGTCAACGTGGAAGTGGGCGTGCCTATTTGAAAAATGCAGAACTGATTAAATTTCAAGCATTTTCTCCCGACGAGTAAGTCCGCAGTTCTCTTTTCTGAACCAATGGCTTTTCATTCAAGGACTAAATTTCACACTTGCTGTAGCTTGTAGGAATCAAAAATCATCTGCCTCAGATAATTTTAGTCTACTGAACGATGAAACAAGGTCAAAGTGGAAGTGGGCGTGGCCATTTGAAAAATGCAGATTAGGTTCAATTTCAAGCATTTTTTCCTGAAGAGTAAATTTTATAGGTCATCTTTTCTGAACCAATGGATTTTGATTGAAGGACTAAAATACACACTTCCTGTAGCTTGTAGATGTCAAATAACATCTGCCTCAGATTATTTTAGTCTACTGAACCATGAAACAAGGTCAAAGTGGAAGTGGGGGAAGTGGGCGTGCTCATTTGAAAAATGCAGATTAGGTTAAAATTTAAGCATTCTGTCCTGGAAAGTAAATTTTAAAGGGTTAGGGTTAGGGGTTAGGTAAAGATTACTGTTTAAAACAACACTTATAGTGTTTTATGGTGCACTGGCAGCACTATTCCCTTGTCCTTATATATTCATTACTTTTTTTGTAGGAGGAAAGACCCTCTAATGGGGGTTATTCTAGGTGATGGTGACCTTATTAACGGAAAAGACAGTAATGGCGGTGACGACGATGACGGCGGAGACAACGACCTGGATGACTAAAGTCCTGGAAGGTAAGTATAAGGTAGTCAAGATATCAAAAGGTAAGTACATTTCTATTTAAATTAATTATTATTTATTTTTCTGTTGATCCATCCAGGTAAAGCCTGGAATGGTATCTAATGACAGTAGTATTCCTGATACCAATGTTATGCCCCCTGCTGGTAGTTGTAATCAAATAAAGAATTAAACCAACTGAGAGGTAAGTAAAACAGAATAATGATGAAGCATACATCTAAAATACAGGTTCAGGTAAGTATTAATGGTAAGTAAAAGAGGGGTCTTAAGGTTAGGGAAACAGAGAGGGTCTTAGGATTAGGAGGAAAGCGGGGGTCTTGAGGTTAGGAAGAGAGAAGGGGTCTTAGGATTAGGGAGAAAAGGGGAGTCTTAGGATTAGGGAGAAAGGGGGAGTCTTAGGATTAGGGAGAAAGGGGGAGTCTTAGGGTTAGGGAGAGGGGGGGTTAGGGTTAGGGGTTAGGGATATAGATAGGGTTAGGGTTAGGGTTATAAGACGGGGTTAGGAACCCCTAGGCCTGTGACCCCAGCGTCCCAGGGCCACAGTAATGCACTGGCCAATCCAGGTCCACCCATATATCCACCCCCCTACACGCACCATGTCCGTTCCCCACTGGGGCTTTAAATATTAAATTGTGGTGATGAAATATTTTCTTCTTTTAGCAGGGATGATGGAGCAGACGACGATCCAGGAGTCCAAGACAGGTAAGTGGTCCGGAGGAATATGGAGGAGCATCGACGCAGACAGGTAAGTACACTGATTACACTGCAACAGGGCATGTCCCTACTAGGGCTTTAGATCCCCCACTGGGGCTTTGGGCACCGCACTTATATCTAAATATTATATGTTCCTCTCCTATATTCTAGCTCGGACGTGGCTGACCAGGCCCACGCCGGCTCAGGAGGTAAGTATCCTATTATGTCCACACTGTGGTTATGTTTCCTCACTAAGGTTTCATCCTGCTGCAGGTAAAGCGCCCCCCTGTGTACGGCGCCGGCGCCACTCCGGTGTCCCCCGGAGGCACCCCCAGTGTCCCAGACCCCCACAAGGTCAATCCACATCCATCCTGATTGGTTGAATGCCCAATACACAAAATCACACCAGCACTGTGTCCTGTGACCTTCCTCCACGGAAGACAGATAGAAATGAGGAAGCACAGTGGGGGATTATTGTATATATAGGCAGGGAAATTAGGGTTAGGGATCCGGCTGAATAGCCTTAGGAGGGGGGATTTAGGGTTAGGGACCCGGCCACTAGCCTTAAGGTCCAGGGACTAAGGGTTAGGGATAAGGCCTACTGGCCGTAGATAGGGACATTAGGGTTAGGGATCCGGCCTACTGGCCTTAGGTTTAGGGTTAGGATAGGGGCAAGGCCTAGTTGGGCCATATTTTAGTTAAGGCTAAATTCTTAATCTAGGGCCAAGTTGGGCCGTATTCTAATTCTAAATTTTGTAGGCACTGATCTGGCCAAGTTGGGCTCAAAGATCAGGCTCCAACGCGTTTCTGGCTGCCATGCCGTCATCAGGGAGCCGGCGAAAAAATTAAGGGCCTAAATAGGCGTAGGACTGATGGAAGCGTGAGGAAGGCGGAAGACAATGGACCTGAATGGCACGGGCTGGTTAGGGTTATAAGACGGGGTTAGGAACCCCTAGGCCTGTGACCCCAGCGTCCCAGGGCCACAGTAATGCACTGGCCAATCCAGGTCCACCCATATATCCACCCCCCTACACGCACCATGTCCGTTCCCCACTGGGGCTTTAAATATTAAATTGTGGTGATGAAATATTTTCTTCTTTTAGCAGGGATGATGGAGCAGACGACGATCCAGGAGTCCAAGACAGGTAAGTGGTCCGGAGGAATATGGAGGAGCATCGACGCAGACAGGTAAGTACACTGATTACACTGCAACAGGGCATGTCCCTACTAGGGTTAGGGTTAGGGTTAGGGTTATGGTTAGGGTTAGGGTTAGGGTTGGGGTTGGGGTTAGGGTTAGGGTTAGGGTTAGGTGTAAGGAGTTCTATCTCGATGACTCTCCCCACTCTGTCTGACGACTAGAGCAGTTTGGTATAGAGAGCCAAAGGCAATGCACGGGCCGGCGCTTGTCACTCTGTTCCCAGGGTCCAGTGATCACGTTCATTGCGGACTTCATGAGTCACCCTGGTGTCTAAATAATGTAAAAGTTTTTAGAGTATTAGGTTAAGGTTTGTTATGATGTCAATATACATTACAGTTAAATAGGTTTACATGATTTAATAAATGTTGAAGGCTTCGGTCTGAAAGTGTTAGTCCTGATTTAAAGGTTAAGTTTAGGCATATATCCTGATTGGTTAGGTTTAGAAAGAGACAAAGGTTAAGGCTAATTTAGTTAACTGTAATATTAGGTAGTCAAAAGAACTGATTTAGTTTTAGGTTTAGGCAATAACCCTGAGTGGTTAAGGTTAGACAATGACTAAGGTTGAGGCTAATTAAAAGTTAGGTTTTAGGTCATAAGAAGGGTAAGTAGATTGAAGTTTAGATTGAAGTTTAGATTGAAGTTTAGATTGAAAAGGTTTATGGTTTTAAAAGAATTGTGGGACACCTCATCAGTGGTGTACCTCGAGATCATCGGGTGTTTCACCATTTACCACCAGACACCCTCACTCGAAGGCAGGACCCCGGGGTGATCAAGTCCCGGGGCGTGTCCCATAGCCAATTTAGGGTTATGGTTAGGCTAAGCTTGGCATTAACAGCTAAAGGTGTTTAATTGGATCTTTTAAGAGAATTTATTTTGGTCTGTGCCAAGCTTTAAGTTTTGTTTAAAATTATTGGTTTTGGAATTGAACGGTAAGTATTTTGGCTAAAATGGTTACATCTAAAGGTAAGTTTGCGAAGGTAAGTGTTTAGCGATTTAAAGTGAAGCTAAAATTATGTAAGGCAGAATCAAACGTATGTGGTGCAAAAATGTGCTGTTGTATGAGTGGGGCTAACCCCCATAGAAGACTTGGCCACGTTTAAGGTCTTTGACGCCATAGACCACCACATCCCACGTGCTGTCCAAGTGGACCTGGGAGGGCCGTATACTTACCCCTTGTTCAGGTTAACAGATTGCTTGTTGACACCGTAAGGTTACCACAATCTGCCCAGACAAGGTTGAGAAAGTGAGTCTCCTATGAAGAGGTCTGGTCAAGTCCGCAAGAAAAGGAGAACAAGCAGACACCCAGGGAACTGGATGTGGAGTAGACTCCCGGCCCGACCAGAGTCCAAGAAGAATCTTACTGATGGTTCTAGTAGGATGAGAGTCTCCTGGAGGGTCCAAGGAAATAGCCTTCAAAAAGGCCTTGGAGATTGTGCTCAAGGTCCTGATGAGGATCTGGAAGTCTCGAAGGTCTAAACGACGATTCGTGACTATGGGGTGTGTGCAAGAAGGTCCAGGGCCAAGTGGGTACTCTATAATGGGAACCCGGCTTTTCGCTCGTGGTGGGGGAAAAAAATAAATAATAAAGAAGAATAATAAAGACTTACCGTGTAAGTAGATAGAGGAGGTCGAGACGAGTCCGGTGGTATGCTTTCTATCTCGATCGGACTTACGGAAGGCGAGATATTCACGTGTAAAGAAAGTTTCCATCGACCAAGTGCATTATGGGTCAAAATCCTGGATGGGCGTGGCTAAAATAATTATGCATAATGGTGCATTATGGGTAAAAATCCTTGATGGGCGTGGTTAAAATAATTATGCATTCAGGTGCATTATGGGTAAAAAGAACAAAATTGAAACCGCGAGTGAAAACACTCGTGAAATTCATGGGGTTCCGGCCGAGATGAAGGCCGGGTCATGGATTTTCGGATCCGCCGGTGAGACCTCGTCTCCCATGGGGCCTCTCGGGGCCTCCTTTGTGAAATTAATGCTGGTTATACTATGGTTATAGTAGAATCCATTATTGGTTGATTCAAGATTGACTCACCAATTGGAGTCTTGGCCAAGGAAGACCCTGACAAACCTCCGGGGTTAAGATTAGAGACTGCAGGGCTTCAAGATATACGGTTCCAGACAAGGAATAGAGGTTCCAAAAAGAAAATGGGTTCCAGACAGGAATTAGGCCAGGGAATCCAGGTTAGGGTTCCAGATAGGCGATAGTTTAAGGGTTCCGGATTGCAGTTGGGATTCCAGACAGGAATTAGTTGTTATGGCTAAGGTGTAAGGGTTACAGTATGGGTTCCTAAGGTGTAAAGGTTAGGGTTATGGTTAGGGTTTCTAAGGTGTAAGGGTTACAGTGTTGGGTTCCTAAGAGGTTATGGTTAGGGTTAGAATGAGGTATCAGGATCAGGTTAAAAAGAGTCAAATTAAGGTGTTAAATTTAGGTTTAGGCAATATCCTCAGTTTTTTAGGTTTAGGCATTACTGCCAAGGTTATGGTTTAGGCATTGATCCTCAGAATCTTAGGTTTAGGCAATGTAACTACGAGTAAATGAGTAAAGTATGGGCCGGAAGTTGGAAACCTGGTTAATCACCTACTTGGATATTTCAGACTATTTCAAGTAACAAGTCCAGAGTGGAGATGGATCAGGGGCTGGAAGTCGGACACCGGGTTAGGTCTCAACAACAACCTTGCCGGGGTAGGCAAGCCCTGCTCACATCAAACCTCTCTAGCTCCTAATCTCCTACTTAACTATTTTAGACTATTTAAGTCATAGATCCAGAGTGGAGATGGATCAGGGGCTGGAAGTTGGACACCGGGTTAGGTCTCAACAACAACCTTGCCGGGGTAGGCAAGCCCTGCTCACATCAAAACTCTCTAGCTCCTAATCTCCTACTTAACTATTTTAGACTATCTAAAGTTATAGATCCAGAGTGGAGATGGATCAGGGGCTGGAAGTCGGACACCGGGTTAGGTCTCAACAACAACCTTGCCGGGGTAGGCAAGCCCTGCTCACATCAAAACTCTCTAGCTCCTAATCTCCTACTTAACTACCTTAGACTATTTGAAGTTATAGAACCAGAGTGGAGATGGATCAGGGGCTGGAAGTCGGACACCGGGTTAGGTCTCAACAACAACCTTGCCGGGGTAGGCAAGCCCTGCTCACATCAAACCTCTCTAGCTCCTAATCTCCTACTCAACTATTTTAGACTATTTAAAGTTATAGATCCAGAGTGGAGATGGATCAGGGGCTGGAAGTCGGACACCGGGTTAGGTCTCAACAACAACCTTGCCGGGGTAGGCAAGCCCTGCTCACATCAAAACTCTCTAGCTCCTAATCTCCTACTTAACTACTTTAGACTATTTAAAGTTATAGATCCAGAGTGGAGATGGATCAGGGGCTGGAAGTCGGACACCGGGTTAGGTCTCAACAACAACCTTGCCGGGGTAGGCAAGCCCTGCTCACATCAAAACTCTCTAGCTCCTAATCTCCTACTTAACTACTTTAGACTATTTAAAGTTATAGAACCAGAGTGGAGATGGATCAGGGGCTGGAAGTCGGACACCGGGTTAGGTCTCAACAACAACCTTGCCGGGGTAGGCAAGCCCTGCTCACATCAAACCTCTCTAGCTCCTAATCTCCTACTTAACTATTTTAGACTATTTAAAGTTATAGATCCAGAGTGGAGATGGATCAGGGGCTGGAAGTCGGACACCGGGTTAGGTCTCAACAACAACCTTGCCGGGGTAGGCAAGCCCTGCTCACATCAAACCTCTCTAGCTCCTAATCTCCTACTTAACTATTTTAGACTATTTAAAGTTATAGATCCAGAGTGGAGATGGATCAGGGGCTGGAAGTCGGACACCGGGTTAGGTCTCAACAACAACCTTGCCGGGGTAGGCAAGCCCTGCTCACATCAAACCTCCCCAGCTCCTAATCTCCTACTTAACTATTTTAGACTATTTAAAGTTATAGATCCAGAGTGGAGATGGATCAGGGGCTGGAAGTCGGACACCGGGTTAGGTCTCAACAACAACCTTGCCGGGGTAGGCAAGCCCTGCTCACATCAAACTTCTCCAGCTCCTAATCTTCTACTTAACTATTTTAGACTATTTAAAGTTATAGATCCAGAGTGGAGATGGATCAGGGGCTGGAAGTTGGACACCGGGTTAGGTCTCAACAACAACCTTGCCGGGGTAGGCAAGCCCTGCTCACATCAAACACCTCTAGCTCCTAATCACCTACTTAAATATTTTAGACTATTTAAAGTTATGGGTCCGGAGTGGAGACGGAACAGGGGCTGGAAGTTGGACACCGGGTTAGGTCTCAACAACAACCTTGCCGGGGTAGGCAAGCCCTGCTCACATCATCCCCTCCAGCTCCTAAATAAATCAGAGAGGGACGTGGGAAATCCCATTTTTGGCTATTTAAGGTAAGTGAACCGATTTAGTTATTGCGTTATATAGATTAAAAGTAGTAATGGATATTTAAGGTAAGTAAATTGATATAGTTATTATTTAAGGAACCAGGGTAGCAATGGACCAGAGACTTGGAAGTTGGACACCGGGTTAGGCCTCAACAACAACCCCACCGGATTAGGCGTGCGTCTCTCCCATTGCCCCCCTCAAACTCTTCATCAGAGCAGAAAGGGGCATGGAAAATCCTGACCCTTGATTCTAATAAATTATATTTTATTGGTGATCAGAAGTCCGCAAAGAAGATCCGTCGAACCAGTTAGATGGATTTTGGCAGAGGAGCAGGACACAGTGAACCTGTCTCAACCGCAACCTAAGCCTTCCTCACACCCACCGTTCCAACAGACCGGATCGTGATTCTTGAGGCTTCCCATGGGAATGGTTGTCCGAAGGCACTGGCGGGTTAGGTGTAAGGAGTTCTATCTCGATGACTCTCCCCACTCTGTCTGACGACTAGAGCAGTTTGGTATAGAGAGCCAAAGGCAATGCACGGGCCGGCGCTTGTCACTCTGTTCCCAGGGTCCAGTGATCACGTTCATTGCGGACTTCATGAGTCACCCTGGTGTCTAAATAATGTAAAAGTTTTTAGAGTATTAGGTTAAGGTTTGTTATGATGTCAATATACATTACAGTTAAATAGGTTTACATGATTTAATAAATGTTGAAGGCTTCGGTCTGAAAGTGTTAGTCCTGATTTAAAGGTTAAGTTTAGGCATATATCCTGATTGGTTAGGTTTAGAAAGAGACAAAGGTTAAGGCTAATTTAGTTAACTGTAATATTAGGTAGTCAAAAGAACTGATTTAGTTTTAGGTTTAGGCAATAACCCTGAGTGGTTAAGGTTAGACAATGACTAAGGTTGAGGCTAATTAAAAGTTAGGTTTTAGGTCATAAGAAGGGTAAGTAGATTGAAGTTTAGATTGAAGTTTAGATTGAAGTTTAGATTGAAAAGGTTTATGGTTTTAAAAGAATTGTGGGACACCTCATCAGTGGTGTACCTCGAGATCATCGGGTGTTTCACCATTTACCACCAGACACCCTCACTCGAAGGCAGGACCCCGGGGTGATCAAGTCCCGGGGCGTGTCCCATAGCCAATTTAGGGTTATGGTTAGGCTAAGCTTGGCATTAACAGCTAAAGGTGTTTAATTGGATCTTTTAAGAGAATTTATTTTGGTCTGTGCCAAGCTTTAAGTTTTGTTTAAAATTATTGGTTTTGGAATTGAACGGTAAGTATTTTGGCTAAAATGGTTACATCTAAAGGTAAGTTTGCGAAGGTAAGTGTTTAGCGATTTAAAGTGAAGCTAAAATTATGTAAGGCAGAATCAAACGTATGTGGTGCAAAAATGTGCTGTTGTATGAGTGGGGCTAACCCCCATAGAAGACTTGGCCACGTTTAAGGTCTTTGACGCCATAGACCACCACATCCCACGTGCTGTCCAAGTGGACCTGGGAGGGCCGTATACTTACCCCTTGTTCAGGTTAACAGATTGCTTGTTGACACCGTAAGGTTACCACAATCTGCCCAGACAAGGTTGAGAAAGTGAGTCTCCTATGAAGAGGTCTGGTCAAGTCCGCAAGAAAAGGAGAACAAGCAGACACCCAGGGAACTGGATGTGGAGTAGACTCCCGGCCCGACCAGAGTCCAAGAAGAATCTTACTGATGGTTCTAGTAGGATGAGAGTCTCCTGGAGGGTCCAAGGAAATAGCCTTCAAAAAGGCCTTGGAGATTGTGCTCAAGGTCCTGATGAGGATCTGGAAGTCTCGAAGGTCTAAACGACGATTCGTGACTATGGGGTGTGTGCAAGAAGGTCCAGGGCCAAGTGGGTACTCTATAATGGGAACCCGGCTTTTCGCTCGTGGTGGGGGAAAAAAATAAATAATAAAGAAGAATAATAAAGACTTACCGTGTAAGTAGATAGAGGAGGTCGAGACGAGTCCGGTGGTATGCTTTCTATCTCGATCGGACTTACGGAAGGCGAGATATTCACGTGTAAAGAAAGTTTCCATCGACCAAGTGCATTATGGGTCAAAATCCTGGATGGGCGTGGCTAAAATAATTATGCATAATGGTGCATTATGGGTAAAAATCCTTGATGGGCGTGGTTAAAATAATTATGCATTCAGGTGCATTATGGGTAAAAAGAACAAAATTGAAACCGCGAGTGAAAACACTCGTGAAATTCATGGGGTTCCGGCCGAGATGAAGGCCGGGTCATGGATTTTCGGATCCGCCGGTGAGACCTCGTCTCCCATGGGGCCTCTCGGGGCCTCCTTTGTGAAATTAATGCTGGTTATACTATGGTTATAGTAGAATCCATTATTGGTTGATTCAAGATTGACTCACCAATTGGAGTCTTGGCCAAGGAAGACCCTGACAAACCTCCGGGGTTAAGATTAGAGACTGCAGGGCTTCAAGATATACGGTTCCAGACAAGGAATAGAGGTTCCAAAAAGAAAATGGGTTCCAGACAGGAATTAGGCCAGGGAATCCAGGTTAGGGTTCCAGATAGGCGATAGTTTAAGGGTTCCGGATTGCAGTTGGGATTCCAGACAGGAATTAGTTGTTATGGCTAAGGTGTAAGGGTTACAGTATGGGTTCCTAAGGTGTAAAGGTTAGGGTTATGGTTAGGGTTTCTAAGGTGTAAGGGTTACAGTGTTGGGTTCCTAAGAGGTTATGGTTAGGGTTAGAATGAGGTATCAGGATCAGGTTAAAAAGAGTCAAATTAAGGTGTTAAATTTAGGTTTAGGCAATATCCTCAGTTTTTTAGGTTTAGGCATTACTGCCAAGGTTATGGTTTAGGCATTGATCCTCAGAATCTTAGGGTTAGGGTTAGGGTTAGGGTTAGGGTTAGGTGTAAGTAGTTCTATCTCGATGACTCTCCCCACTCTGTCTGACGACTAGAGCAGTTTGGTATAGAGAGCCAAAGGCAATGCACGGGCCGGCGCTTGTCACTCTATTCCCAGGGTCCAGTAATCACGTTCATTGCATACTTCATGAGTCACCACGGTGTCTAAATAACGTAAAAGTTTTTAGAGTATTAGGTTAAGGTTTATTTTGTTGTCAATATACATTACGGTTAACTAGGTTAACATGATTTATTAAATGTTGAAGGCTTGGATCCGAAAGTGTTAGGCCTGTTTTTAAAGGTTAAGTTTAGGCATATATCCCGATTGGTTAGGTTTAGAGAGAGACAAAGGTTAAGGTTAATTTAGTTAACTGTAATCTTAGGCAGTCAAAAGAACTAATTTAGTTTAGGTTTAGGCAATAACCCTAAGTGGTTAAGGTTAGAAAATGACTAAGGTTGAGGCTAGTTAAAAGTTAGGTTTAGGTCATAAGAAGGGTAAGTAGATTTGAAGTTTTTAGATTGAAGTTTAGTTTAAAGTTTAGATTGAAGTTTAGATTGAAAAGGTTTACGGTTTTAAAAGAATTGTGGGACACCTCATCAGTGGTGTACCTCGAGATCATCGGGTGTTTCACCATTTACCACCAGACACCCTCACTCGAAGGCAGGACCCCGGGGTGATCAAGTCCCGGGGCGTGTCCCATAGCCAATTTAGGGTTATGGTTAGGCTAAGCCTGGCATTAACAGCTAAAGGTGGTTAATTGGATCTTTTAAGAGAATTTATTTTGGTCTGTGCCAAGCTTTAAGTTTTGTTTAAAATTATTGGTTTTGGAATTGAACGGTAAGTATTTTGGCTAAAATGGTTACATCTAAAGGTAAGTTTGCGAAGGTAAGTGTTTAGCGATTTAAAGTTAAGCTAAAATTATGTAAGGCAGAATCAAACATATGTGGTGCAAAAATGTGCTGTTGTATGAGTGGGGCTAACCCCCATAGAAGACTTGGCCACGTTTAAGGTCTTTGACGCCATAGACCACCACATCCCACGTGCTGTCCAAGTGGACCTGGGAGGGCCGTATACTTACCCCTTGTTCAGGTTAACAGATTGCTTGTTGACACCGTAAGGTTACCACAATCTGCCCAGACAAGGTTGAGAAAGTGAGTCTCCTATGAAGAGGTCTGGTCAAGTCCGCAAGAAAAGGAGAACAAGCAGACACCCAGGGAACTGGATGTGGAGCAGACTCCCGGCCCGACCAGAGTCCAAGAAGAATCTTACTGATGGTTCTAGTAGGATGAGGGTCTCCTGGAGGGTCCAAGGAAATAGCCTTCAAAAAGGCCTTGGAGATTGTGCTCAAGGTCCTGATGAGGATCTGGAAGTCTCGAAGGTCTAAATGATGATTCGTGACGACGGGGTGTGTGCAAGAAGGTCCAGGGCCAAGTGGGTACTCTATAATGGGAACCCGGCTTTTCGCTCGTGGTGGGGGAAAAAAAATAAATAATAAGGAAGAATAATAAAGACTTACCGTGTAAGTAGATAGAGGAGGTCGAGACGAGTCCGGTGGTATGCTTTCTATCTCGATCGGACTTACGGAAGGCGAGATATTCGCGTGTAAAGAAAGTTTCCATCGACCAAGTGCATTATGGGTAAAAGTCCTGGGTGGGCGTGGCTAAAATAATTATGCATAATGGTGCATTATGGGTAAAAATCCTTGATGGGCGTGGTTAAAATAATTATGCATTCAGGTGCATTATGGGTAAAAAGAACAAAATTGAAACCGCGAGTGAAAACACTCGTGAAATTCATGGGGTTCCGGCCGAGATGAAGGCCGGGTCATGGATTTTCGGATCCGCCGGTGAGACCTCGTCTCCCATGGGGCCTCTTGGGGCCTCCTTTGTGAAATTAATACTGGTTATACTATGGTTGTAGTAGAATCCATTATTGGTCGATTCAAGATTGACTCACCAATTGGAGTCTCGGCCAGGGAAGACTACGTCCTGTTGAAGGAAAACCCTGACAAACCTTCAGGGTTAAGATTAGAGAATGCAGGGCTTTAAGATATAGGGTTCCAGACAAGGAATAGAGGTTCCAAAAAGAACATGGGTTCCAGACAGGAATTAGGCCAAGGGATCCAGGTTAGGGCTCCAGATAGGCGATAGCCCAGGGGTTCCGGATTGCGGTTGGGATTCCAGACAGGAATTAGGCTTTAGGTTTCCCTAGTTGTTATGGCTAAGGTGTAAGGGTTAGAGTTTGGGTTCCTAAGGTGTAAGGGTTATAGTATGGGTTTCTAAGGTGTAATGGTTAGGGTTATGGTTCCTAAGAGGTTAAGGTTATAGTATGGGTTCCTAAGAGGTTAGGGTTAGAATGAGGTATCTGGATCAGGTTAAAAAGAGCCAAATTAAGGTGTTAAATTTAGGTTTAGGCAATGTCCTCAGTTTTTTAGGTTTAGGCATTATTGCCGAGGTTATGGTTTAGGATTAGGCAAAATCTCTCGTTTTTTAGGGGTTAGGCATTGACCCTCAAAGTCTTAGGTTTAGGGTTAGGGTTAGGGTTAGGGTTAGGGTTAGGGTTAGGTGTAAGTAGTTCTATCTCGATGACTCTCCCCACTCTGTCTGACGACTAGAGCAGTTTGGTATAGAGAGCCAAAGGCAATGCACGGGCCGGCGCTTGTCACTCTGTTCCCAGGGTCCAGAGATCACGTTCATTGCGGACTTCATGAGACATGTTGTCTCAATGATGTAAAAGTTTTTTAGAGTATTAGGTTAAAGTTTGTTTTGGTTCCAATATACATTACGGTTAAATAGGTTTACCTGATTTACCAAATGTTAAAGGTTTTGGTCCGAAAGTGTTAGGCCTGTTTTAAAGGTTAAGTTTAGGCATATATCCTGATTGGTTAGGTTTAGAAAGAGACAAAGGTTAAGGCTAATTTAGTTAACTGGAATATTAGGCAGTCAAAAGAATTAATTTAGTTTTAGGTTTAGGCAATAACCTTGAGCGGTTAAGGTTAGACAATGACTAAGGTTGAGGTTAATTAAAAGTTAGGTTTTAGGTCATAAGAAGGGTAAGTAGATTGAAGTTTAGATTGAAGTTTAGATTGGAGTTTAGATTGAAGTTTAGATTGAGAAGGTTTACGGTTTTACAAGAATTGTGGGACACCTCATCAGTGGTGTACCTTGAGATCATCGGGTGTTTCACCATTTACCACCAGACACCCTCACTCGAAGGCAGGACCCCGGGGTGATCAAGTCCCGGGGCGTGTCCCATAGCCAATTTAGGGTTATGGTTAGGCTAAGCTTGGCATTAACAGCTAAAGGTGGTTAATTGGATCTTTTAAGAGAATTTATTTTGGTCTGTGCCAAGCTTTAAGTTTTGTTTAAGATTATTGGTTTTGGAATTGAACGGTAAGTATTTTGGCTAAAATGGTTACATCTAAAGGTAAGTTTGCGAAGGTAAGTGTTTAGCGATTTTAAGTTAAGCTAAAATTATGTAAGGCAGAATCAAACGTATGTGGTGCAAAAATGTGCTGTTGTATGAGTGGGGCTAACCCCCATAGAAGATTTGGCCACGTTTAAGGTCTTTGACGCCATAGACCACCACATCCCACGTGCTGTCCAAGTGGACCTGGGAGGGCCGTATACTTACCCCTTGTTCAGGTTAACAGATTGCTTGTTGACACCGTAAGGTTACCACAATCTGCCCAGACAAGGTTGAGAAAGTGTGTCTCCTATGAAGAGGTCTGGTCAAGTCCCAAAGGAAAGAAGAACAAGCAGAGTCCAAGAAGAAACCTAACGATGGTTCTAGTAGGGTGAGAGTCCCCTGGAAGGTCCACAGCAAGAGCCTTCAAAAAGGCCTTAGTAAAGGAGATTATGCTCAAAGTCCTGATGAAGGTCTGGAAGGTCTTGAAGACGCCTCGTGACGATGGGGTGTGTACAAGAAGGCCCAGGGCCAAACGGGTACCCCATAATGGGAACACGGCTTTCCGCTCACGGTGTCGGAAGAATAATGAAAGAATGAAAGAAGCCTACCCCGTAAGAAGATAGAAGAGGTCGAGACGAGTCCGGTGATATGCTTTTTATCTCGATCGGACTAACAGAAGGCGAGATATTCGCGTGTAAAGAAATTTTCCATCGACCAAGTGCATTATGGGTAAAATCCTGGATGGACGTGGTTAAAACCAGAACGTGGGAGCAATTTGCATAATTAACCGAAGTGCATTATGGGAAAAAAATCCCAGAAAGTGGGAGGAGTTTGCATAATTAACCGAAGTGCATTATGGGTGAAAAGAACAAAACTGACACCGTGAGTGAAGATGATCGTGAAATTCATGGGGTAACGGCCGAGACGAAGGCCGGGTCATGGATTTTCGGATCCGTCGGTGAGACCTCGTCTCCCATGGGGCCTCCTGGGGCCCTTTTGGTGAAATTAATAGAGGTTCTACTAGGGTTCTAGTAGAATCTATTGTTGGTTGATTCAAGATTGAATCACCAACCGGAGTCTCGGCCATGGCCTAAGTGGTTAGGGTTAGGGAGTTAGGGTTACAGTGTGGGTCCCTAAGTGGTTAGGGTTAGGGGGTTAGGGTTACAGTGTGGGTCCCTAAGTGGTTAGGGTTAGGGAGTTAGGGTTACAGTGTGGGTCCCTAAGTGGTTAGGGTTAGAGTGTGGTATCAGGATCAGGTTAAAAAGAGCCAAATTATGGTGTTAAATTTAGGTTCAGGCATTACTGCCGAGGTTATGGTTTAGGGTTAGGCAAAATCTCTCGGCTTTTAAGGTTTAGGCATTGACCCTCAAAGTTTTAGGTTTAGGCAATGTAACTACGAGTAAACAAGTAAATCATGGGCCGGAGGTTGGAAACCTGGTTAATCTCCTACTTAAACATTTTAGACTATTTCAAGCTAAAGATCCAGAGTGGAGACGGATCAGGGGCTGGAAGTCGGAAACCGGGTTAGGTCTTCAACGACAACCCTGCCGGGGTAGGCAAGCCCTGCTCCAATCAACCCCTCTAGTTCCTAATCTCCTACTTAAATATTTTAGACTATTTAAAGCTACAGATCCAGAGTGGAGACGGATCAGGGGCTGGAAGTCGGAAACCGGGTTAGGTCTTCAACGACAACCCTGCCGGGGTAGGCAAGCCCTGTTCCAATCAACCCCTCTAGTTCCTAATCTTCTACTTAAGTATTTTAGACTATTTAAAGTTACAGATCCAGAGTGGAGACGGATCAGGGGCTGGAAGTCGGAAACCGGGTTAGGTCTTCAACGACAACCCTGCCGGGGTAGGCAAGCCCTGCTCCAATCAACCCCTCTAGTTCCTAATCTCCTACTTAAATATTTTAGACTATTTAAAGCTACAGATCCAGAGTGGAGACGGATCAGGGGCTGGAAGTCGGAAACCGGGTTAGGTCTTCAACGACAACCCTGCCGGGGTAGGCAAGCCCTGTTCCAATCAACCCCTCTAGTTCATAATCTCCTACTTAAGTATTTTAGACTATTTAAAGCTACAGATCCAGAGTGGAGACGGATCAGGGGCTGGAAGTCGGAAACCGGGTTAGGTCTTCAACGACAACCCTGCCGGGGTAGGCAAGCCCTGCTCCAATCAACCCCTCTAGTTCCTAATCTCCTACTTAAGTATTTTAGACTATTTAAAGTTACAGATCCAGAGTGGAGACGGAACAGGGGCTGGAAGTCGGAAACCGGGTTAGGTCTTCAACGACAACCTTGCCGGGGTAGGCAAGCCCTGCTCCAATCAACACCTCTAGCTCCTAAACATATCAGAGAGTGATGTGGGAAATCGCAGTTTTGGCTATTTAAGGTAAGTAAACTAATTTAGTTATTGTGTTATATAGATTAAAGGTAGTAATGGATATTGGAAACTGGGTAGGTCTCAACAATGACCATGCCAGTATAGGCAAGCCATGATCCCATCATAATTCCCCTTCAAAAAGCAGAAAGGGATGTGGGAAAACTCGTCTTATAGAACCTAGGTAGGAATGGATCAGAGACTTGGAAGTTGGAGACCGGGTTAGGTCAATCAACAACAACCCCGCCGGGTTAGGGTTAGGGTTAGGGTTAGGGTTAGGGTTGGGGTTAGGGTTAGGGTTAGGGTTAGGGTTAGGGGTTAGGGTTAGGGTTAGGGTTAGGGTTAGGGTTAGGGGTTAGGGGTTAGGGTTAGGGTTAGGGTTAGGTGTAAGTAGTTCTATCTCGATGACTCTCCCCACTCTGTCTGACGACTAGAGCAGTTTGGTATAGAGAGCCAAAGGCAATGCACGGGCCGGCGCTTGTCACTCAGTTCCCAGGGTCCAGTGATCACGTTCATTGCGGACTTTATGAGTCACATGGTGTCTCAATGATGTAAAAGTTTTTTAGAGTATTAGGTTAAAGTTTGTTTTGGTTCCAATATGCATTACGGTTAAATAGGTTTACATGATTTACCAATGTTAAAGGTTTTGGTCTGAAAGTGTTAGGCCTGTTTTAAAGGTTAAGTTTAGGCATATATCCTGATTGGTTAGGTTTAGAAAGAGACAAAGGGTAAGGCTAATTTAGTTAACTGAGATATTAGGTAGTTAAAAGAATTAATTTAGCTTTAGGTTTAGGCAATAACTCTGAGCGGTTAAGGTTAGACATTGATTAAGGATGAGGCTAATTAAAAGTTTGGTTTTAGGTCATAAGAGGGTTAAGTAGATTGAAGTTTAGATTGAAGTTTAGATTGAAGTTTAGATTGAAGTTTTAGATTTGAAAAGGTTTACGGTTTTAAAAGAATTGTGGGACACCTCATCAGTGGTGTACCTTGAGATCATCGGGTGTTTCACCATTTACCACCAGACACCCTCACTCGAAGGCAGGACCCCGGGGTGATCAAGTCCCGGGGCGTGTCCCATAGCCAATTTAGGGTTATGGTTAGGCTAAGCTTGGCATTAACAGCTAAAGGTGTTTAATTGGATCTTTTAAGAGAATTTATTTTGGTCTGTGCCAAGCTTTAAGTTTTGTTTAAAATTATTGGTTTTGGAATTGAACGGTAAGTATTTTGGCTAAAATGGTTACATCTAAAGGTAAGTTTGCGAAGGTAAGTGTTTAGCGATTTAAAGTGAAGCTAAAATTATGTAAGGCAGAATCAAACGTATGTGGTGCAAAAATGTGCTGTTGTATGAGTGGGGCTAACCCCCATAGAAGACTTGGCCACGTTTAAGGTCTTTGACGCCATAGACCACCACATCCCACGTGCTGTCCAAGTGGACCTGGGAGGGCCGTATACTTACCCCTTGTTCAGGTTAACAGATTGCTTGTTGACACCGTAAGGTTACCACAATCTGCCCAGACAAGGTTGAGAAAGTGAGTCTCCTATGAAGAGGTCTGGTCAAGTCCGCAAGAAAAGGAGAACAAGCAGACACCCAGGGAACTGGATGTGGAGTAGACTCCCGGCCCGACCAGAGTCCAAGAAGAATCTTACTGATGGTTCTAGTAGGATGAGAGTCTCCTGGAGGGTCCAAGGAAATAGCCTTCAAAAAGGCCTTGGAGATTGTGCTCAAGGTCCGGATGAGGATCTGGAAGTCTCGAAGGTCTAAACGACGATTCGTGACGATGGGGTGTGTGCAAGAAGGTCCAGGGCCAAGTGGGTACTCTATAATGGGAACCCGGCTTTTCGCTCGTGGTGGGGGAAAAAAATAAATAATAAAGAAGAATAATAAAGACTTACCGTGTAAGTAGATAGAGGAGGTCGAGACGAGTCCGGTGGTATGCTTTCTATCTCGATCGGACTTACGGAAGGCGAGATATTCACGTGTAAAGAAAGTTTCCATCGACCAAGTGCATTATGGGTCAAAATCCTGGATGGGCGTGGCTAAAATAATTATGCATAATGGTGCATTATGGGTAAAAATCCTTGATGGGCGTGGTTAAAATAATTATGCATTCAGGTGCATTATGGGTAAAAAGAACAAAATTGAAACCGCGAGTGAAAACACTCGTGAAATTCATGGGGTTCCGGCCGAGATGAAGGCCGGGTCATGGATTTTCGGATCCGCCGGTGAGACCTCGTCTCCCATGGGGCCTCTTGGGGCCTCCTTTGTGAAATTAGTACTGGTTATACTATGGTTATAGTAGAATCCATTATTGGTTGATTCAAGATTGACTCACCAATTGGAGTCTCGGCCAGGGAAGACTACGCCCTGTTGAAGGAAAACCCTGACAAACCTCCAGGGTTAAGCTTAGAGAATGCAGGGCTTCAAGATATAGGGTTCCAGATAAAGAACAGAGGTTCCAAAAAGAAAATGGGCTCCAGATAGCAATTAGGCCAAGGGATCCAGGTTAGGGCTCCAGATAGGCGATAGCCCAAGGGTTCCTGATTGCGGTTGGGATTCCAGATAGGAATTAGGCTTTAGGTTCCCCTAGTTGTTATGGCTAAGGTGTAAGGGTTATAGTATGGGTTTCTAAGGTGTAATGGTTAGGGTTATAGTATGGGTTCCTAAGAGGTTAGGGTTAGAATGAGGTATCAGGATCAGGTTAAAAAGAGCCAAATTAAGGTGTTAAATTTAGGTTTAGGCATTACTGCCGAGGTTATGGTTTAGGGTTAGGCAAAATCTCTCGGTTTTTAGGGGTTAGGCATTGATCCTCAAAGTCTTAGGTTTAGGCAATGTAACCACAAGTAAACAAGTAAATTATGGGCTGGAGGTTGGAAACCTGGTTAATCTTCTACTTAAACATTTTAGACTATTTAAGTTACAGATCCAGAGTGGAGACGGATCAGGGGCTGGAAGTCGGAAACCGGGTTAGGTCTCAACGGCAATCCTGCCGGGGTAGGCAAGCCCTGCTCCAATCAAACCCCTCCAGTTCCTAATCTTCTACTTAAACATTTTAGACTATTTAAGTTACAGATCCAGAGTGGAGACGGATCAGGGGCTGGAAGTCGGAAACCGGGTTAGGTCTCAACGACAACCCTGCCGGGGTAGGCAAGCCCTGCTCCAATCAGACCCCTCCAGTTCCTAATCTCCTACTTAAATATGTTAGACTATTTCAAGTTATAGATCCAGAGTGGAGACGGATCAGGGGCTGGAAGTCGGAAACCGGGTTAGGTCTCAACGACAACCTTGCCGGGGTAGGCAAGCCCTGCTCCAATCAAACCCCTCCAGTTCCTAATCTCCTACTTAAATATGTTAGACTATTTCAAGTTACAGATCCAGAGTGGAGACGGATCAGGGGCTGGAAGTCGGAAACCGGGTTAGGTCTCAACGACAACCTTGCCGGGGTAGGCAAGCCCTGCTCCAGTCAACCCCTCTAGTTCCTAATCTCCTACTTAAATATTTTAGACTATTTCAAGTTACAGATTCAGAGTGGAGATGGATCAGGGACTGGAAGTCGGAAACCGGGTTAGGTCTCAACAACACCCTTGCCGGGGTAGGCAAGCCCTGTTCCTATCATACCCCTCTAGCTCCTAAACCTATCAGAGAGGGATGTGGGAAATCGCAGTTTTGGCTATTTAAGGTAAGTAAACCAATTGAGTTATTGTGTTATATAGAGTAAAGGTAGTAATGGATATTGGAAACTGGGTAGGTCTCAACAACGACCCTGCCAGTATAGGCAAGCCATGATCCCATCATAATTCCCCTCCAAAAAGCAGGTAGGGATGTGGGAAAATTCGTCCTCGGATACTTGAGGTAAGTAAATTGACATAGTTATTATTTATAGAACCTGGGTAGAAATGGATCAGAGACTTGGAAGTTGGAAACCGGGTTAGGTCTCAACAACAACCCCGCCGGGTTAGGCGTGCTCCGCTCCCATTGCTCCTCTCAAACTCACCATCAGAGCAGAAAGAAATGGATCAGAGACTTGGAAGTTGGAAACCGGGTTAGGTCTCAACAACAACCCCGCCGGGTTAGGCGTGCTCCGCTCCCATTGCTCCTCTCAAACTCTGCATCGGAGTAGAAAGGGGCATGGAAAATTCCGACCCTGGATTCTAATTAATTATAGTCTGCAATGAAGATCCGTCGGATTAGATGGAGTTCGGCAGAGGAGCAGGAAACAGGGATATGTCTCAACCGCAACCAAAGCCTTTTTTACCCTCACCGTTCCAACAGACCAGATCGTGATCATTAAGGCTTCCCATGGGAATGGTTGTCCGAAGGCACTGGCGGGTTAGGTGTAAGTAGTTCTATCTCGATGACTCTCCCCACTCTGTCTGACGACTAGAGCAGTTTGGTATAGAGAGCCAAAGGCAATGCACGGGCCGGCGCTTGTCACTCAGTTCCCAGGGTCCAGTGATCACGTTCATTGCGGACTTTATGAGTCACATGGTGTCTCAATGATGTAAAAGTTTTTTAGAGTATTAGGTTAAAGTTTGTTTTGGTTCCAATATGCATTACGGTTAAATAGGTTTACATGATTTACCAATGTTAAAGGTTTTGGTCTGAAAGTGTTAGGCCTGTTTTAAAGGTTAAGTTTAGGCATATATCCTGATTGGTTAGGTTTAGAAAGAGACAAAGGGTAAGGCTAATTTAGTTAACTGAGATATTAGGTAGTTAAAAGAATTAATTTAGCTTTAGGTTTAGGCAATAACTCTGAGCGGTTAAGGTTAGACATTGATTAAGGATGAGGCTAATTAAAAGTTTGGTTTTAGGTCATAAGAGGGTTAAGTAGATTGAAGTTTAGATTGAAGTTTAGATTGAAGTTTAGATTGAAGTTTTAGATTTGAAAAGGTTTACGGTTTTAAAAGAATTGTGGGACACCTCATCAGTGGTGTACCTTGAGATCATCGGGTGTTTCACCATTTACCACCAGACACCCTCACTCGAAGGCAGGACCCCGGGGTGATCAAGTCCCGGGGCGTGTCCCATAGCCAATTTAGGGTTATGGTTAGGCTAAGCTTGGCATTAACAGCTAAAGGTGTTTAATTGGATCTTTTAAGAGAATTTATTTTGGTCTGTGCCAAGCTTTAAGTTTTGTTTAAAATTATTGGTTTTGGAATTGAACGGTAAGTATTTTGGCTAAAATGGTTACATCTAAAGGTAAGTTTGCGAAGGTAAGTGTTTAGCGATTTAAAGTGAAGCTAAAATTATGTAAGGCAGAATCAAACGTATGTGGTGCAAAAATGTGCTGTTGTATGAGTGGGGCTAACCCCCATAGAAGACTTGGCCACGTTTAAGGTCTTTGACGCCATAGACCACCACATCCCACGTGCTGTCCAAGTGGACCTGGGAGGGCCGTATACTTACCCCTTGTTCAGGTTAACAGATTGCTTGTTGACACCGTAAGGTTACCACAATCTGCCCAGACAAGGTTGAGAAAGTGAGTCTCCTATGAAGAGGTCTGGTCAAGTCCGCAAGAAAAGGAGAACAAGCAGACACCCAGGGAACTGGATGTGGAGTAGACTCCCGGCCCGACCAGAGTCCAAGAAGAATCTTACTGATGGTTCTAGTAGGATGAGAGTCTCCTGGAGGGTCCAAGGAAATAGCCTTCAAAAAGGCCTTGGAGATTGTGCTCAAGGTCCGGATGAGGATCTGGAAGTCTCGAAGGTCTAAACGACGATTCGTGACGATGGGGTGTGTGCAAGAAGGTCCAGGGCCAAGTGGGTACTCTATAATGGGAACCCGGCTTTTCGCTCGTGGTGGGGGAAAAAAATAAATAATAAAGAAGAATAATAAAGACTTACCGTGTAAGTAGATAGAGGAGGTCGAGACGAGTCCGGTGGTATGCTTTCTATCTCGATCGGACTTACGGAAGGCGAGATATTCACGTGTAAAGAAAGTTTCCATCGACCAAGTGCATTATGGGTCAAAATCCTGGATGGGCGTGGCTAAAATAATTATGCATAATGGTGCATTATGGGTAAAAATCCTTGATGGGCGTGGTTAAAATAATTATGCATTCAGGTGCATTATGGGTAAAAAGAACAAAATTGAAACCGCGAGTGAAAACACTCGTGAAATTCATGGGGTTCCGGCCGAGATGAAGGCCGGGTCATGGATTTTCGGATCCGCCGGTGAGACCTCGTCTCCCATGGGGCCTCTTGGGGCCTCCTTTGTGAAATTAGTACTGGTTATACTATGGTTATAGTAGAATCCATTATTGGTTGATTCAAGATTGACTCACCAATTGGAGTCTCGGCCAGGGAAGACTACGCCCTGTTGAAGGAAAACCCTGACAAACCTCCAGGGTTAAGCTTAGAGAATGCAGGGCTTCAAGATATAGGGTTCCAGATAAAGAACAGAGGTTCCAAAAAGAAAATGGGCTCCAGATAGCAATTAGGCCAAGGGATCCAGGTTAGGGCTCCAGATAGGCGATAGCCCAAGGGTTCCTGATTGCGGTTGGGATTCCAGATAGGAATTAGGCTTTAGGTTCCCCTAGTTGTTATGGCTAAGGTGTAAGGGTTATAGTATGGGTTTCTAAGGTGTAATGGTTAGGGTTATAGTATGGGTTCCTAAGAGGTTAGGGTTAGAATGAGGTATCAGGATCAGGTTAAAAAGAGCCAAATTAAGGTGTTAAATTTAGGTTTAGGCATTACTGCCGAGGTTATGGTTTAGGGTTAGGCAAAATCTCTCGGTTTTTAGGGGTTAGGCATTGATCCTCAAAGTCTTAGGTTTAGGCAATGTAACCACAAGTAAACAAGTAAATTATGGGCTGGAGGTTGGAAACCTGGTTAATCTTCTACTTAAACATTTTAGACTATTTAAGTTACAGATCCAGAGTGGAGACGGATCAGGGGCTGGAAGTCGGAAACCGGGTTAGGTCTCAACGGCAATCCTGCCGGGGTAGGCAAGCCCTGCTCCAATCAAACCCCTCCAGTTCCTAATCTTCTACTTAAACATTTTAGACTATTTAAGTTACAGATCCAGAGTGGAGACGGATCAGGGGCTGGAAGTCGGAAACCGGGTTAGGTCTCAACGACAACCCTGCCGGGGTAGGCAAGCCCTGCTCCAATCAGACCCCTCCAGTTCCTAATCTCCTACTTAAATATGTTAGACTATTTCAAGTTATAGATCCAGAGTGGAGACGGATCAGGGGCTGGAAGTCGGAAACCGGGTTAGGTCTCAACGACAACCTTGCCGGGGTAGGCAAGCCCTGCTCCAATCAAACCCCTCCAGTTCCTAATCTCCTACTTAAATATGTTAGACTATTTCAAGTTACAGATCCAGAGTGGAGACGGATCAGGGGCTGGAAGTCGGAAACCGGGTTAGGTCTCAACGACAACCTTGCCGGGGTAGGCAAGCCCTGCTCCAGTCAACCCCTCTAGTTCCTAATCTCCTACTTAAATATTTTAGACTATTTCAAGTTACAGATTCAGAGTGGAGATGGATCAGGGACTGGAAGTCGGAAACCGGGTTAGGTCTCAACAACACCCTTGCCGGGGTAGGCAAGCCCTGTTCCTATCATACCCCTCTAGCTCCTAAACCTATCAGAGAGGGATGTGGGAAATCGCAGTTTTGGCTATTTAAGGTAAGTAAACCAATTGAGTTATTGTGTTATATAGAGTAAAGGTAGTAATGGATATTGGAAACTGGGTAGGTCTCAACAACGACCCTGCCAGTATAGGCAAGCCATGATCCCATCATAATTCCCCTCCAAAAAGCAGGTAGGGATGTGGGAAAATTCGTCCTCGGATACTTGAGGTAAGTAAATTGACATAGTTATTATTTATAGAACCTGGGTAGAAATGGATCAGAGACTTGGAAGTTGGAAACCGGGTTAGGTCTCAACAACAACCCCGCCGGGTTAGGCGTGCTCCGCTCCCATTGCTCCTCTCAAACTCACCATCAGAGCAGAAAGAAATGGATCAGAGACTTGGAAGTTGGAAACCGGGTTAGGTCTCAACAACAACCCCGCCGGGTTAGGCGTGCTCCGCTCCCATTGCTCCTCTCAAACTCTGCATCGGAGTAGAAAGGGGCATGGAAAATTCCGACCCTGGATTCTAATTAATTATAGTCTGCAATGAAGATCCGTCGGATTAGATGGAGTTCGGCAGAGGAGCAGGAAACAGGGATATGTCTCAACCGCAACCAAAGCCTTTTTTACCCTCACCGTTCCAACAGACCAGATCGTGATCATTAAGGCTTCCCATGGGAATGGTTGTCCGAAGGCACTGGCGGGTTAGGTGTAAGTAGTTCTATCTCGATGACTCTCCCCACTCTGTCTGACGACTAGAGCAGTTTGGTATAGAGAGCCAAAGGCAATGCACGGGCCGGCGCTTGTCACTCAGTTCCCAGGGTCCAGTGATCACGTTCATTGCGGACTTTATGAGTCACATGGTGTCTCAATGATGTAAAAGTTTTTTAGAGTATTAGGTTAAAGTTTGTTTTGGTTCCAATATGCATTACGGTTAAATAGGTTTACATGATTTACCAATGTTAAAGGTTTTGGTCTGAAAGTGTTAGGCCTGTTTTAAAGGTTAAGTTTAGGCATATATCCTGATTGGTTAGGTTTAGAAAGAGACAAAGGGTAAGGCTAATTTAGTTAACTGAGATATTAGGTAGTTAAAAGAATTAATTTAGCTTTAGGTTTAGGCAATAACTCTGAGCGGTTAAGGTTAGACATTGATTAAGGATGAGGCTAATTAAAAGTTTGGTTTTAGGTCATAAGAGGGTTAAGTAGATTGAAGTTTAGATTGAAGTTTAGATTGAAGTTTAGATTGAAGTTTTAGATTTGAAAAGGTTTACGGTTTTAAAAGAATTGTGGGACACCTCATCAGTGGTGTACCTTGAGATCATCGGGTGTTTCACCATTTACCACCAGACACCCTCACTCGAAGGCAGGACCCCGGGGTGATCAAGTCCCGGGGCGTGTCCCATAGCCAATTTAGGGTTATGGTTAGGCTAAGCTTGGCATTAACAGCTAAAGGTGTTTAATTGGATCTTTTAAGAGAATTTATTTTGGTCTGTGCCAAGCTTTAAGTTTTGTTTAAAATTATTGGTTTTGGAATTGAACGGTAAGTATTTTGGCTAAAATGGTTACATCTAAAGGTAAGTTTGCGAAGGTAAGTGTTTAGCGATTTAAAGTGAAGCTAAAATTATGTAAGGCAGAATCAAACGTATGTGGTGCAAAAATGTGCTGTTGTATGAGTGGGGCTAACCCCCATAGAAGACTTGGCCACGTTTAAGGTCTTTGACGCCATAGACCACCACATCCCACGTGCTGTCCAAGTGGACCTGGGAGGGCCGTATACTTACCCCTTGTTCAGGTTAACAGATTGCTTGTTGACACCGTAAGGTTACCACAATCTGCCCAGACAAGGTTGAGAAAGTGAGTCTCCTATGAAGAGGTCTGGTCAAGTCCGCAAGAAAAGGAGAACAAGCAGACACCCAGGGAACTGGATGTGGAGTAGACTCCCGGCCCGACCAGAGTCCAAGAAGAATCTTACTGATGGTTCTAGTAGGATGAGAGTCTCCTGGAGGGTCCAAGGAAATAGCCTTCAAAAAGGCCTTGGAGATTGTGCTCAAGGTCCGGATGAGGATCTGGAAGTCTCGAAGGTCTAAACGACGATTCGTGACGATGGGGTGTGTGCAAGAAGGTCCAGGGCCAAGTGGGTACTCTATAATGGGAACCCGGCTTTTCGCTCGTGGTGGGGGAAAAAAATAAATAATAAAGAAGAATAATAAAGACTTACCGTGTAAGTAGATAGAGGAGGTCGAGACGAGTCCGGTGGTATGCTTTCTATCTCGATCGGACTTACGGAAGGCGAGATATTCACGTGTAAAGAAAGTTTCCATCGACCAAGTGCATTATGGGTCAAAATCCTGGATGGGCGTGGCTAAAATAATTATGCATAATGGTGCATTATGGGTAAAAATCCTTGATGGGCGTGGTTAAAATAATTATGCATTCAGGTGCATTATGGGTAAAAAGAACAAAATTGAAACCGCGAGTGAAAACACTCGTGAAATTCATGGGGTTCCGGCCGAGATGAAGGCCGGGTCATGGATTTTCGGATCCGCCGGTGAGACCTCGTCTCCCATGGGGCCTCTTGGGGCCTCCTTTGTGAAATTAGTACTGGTTATACTATGGTTATAGTAGAATCCATTATTGGTTGATTCAAGATTGACTCACCAATTGGAGTCTCGGCCAGGGAAGACTACGCCCTGTTGAAGGAAAACCCTGACAAACCTCCAGGGTTAAGCTTAGAGAATGCAGGGCTTCAAGATATAGGGTTCCAGATAAAGAACAGAGGTTCCAAAAAGAAAATGGGCTCCAGATAGCAATTAGGCCAAGGGATCCAGGTTAGGGCTCCAGATAGGCGATAGCCCAAGGGTTCCTGATTGCGGTTGGGATTCCAGATAGGAATTAGGCTTTAGGTTCCCCTAGTTGTTATGGCTAAGGTGTAAGGGTTATAGTATGGGTTTCTAAGGTGTAATGGTTAGGGTTATAGTATGGGTTCCTAAGAGGTTAGGGTTAGAATGAGGTATCAGGATCAGGTTAAAAAGAGCCAAATTAAGGTGTTAAATTTAGGTTTAGGCATTACTGCCGAGGTTATGGTTTAGGGTTAGGCAAAATCTCTCGGTTTTTAGGGGTTAGGCATTGATCCTCAAAGTCTTAGGTTTAGGCAATGTAACCACAAGTAAACAAGTAAATTATGGGCTGGAGGTTGGAAACCTGGTTAATCTTCTACTTAAACATTTTAGACTATTTAAGTTACAGATCCAGAGTGGAGACGGATCAGGGGTTAGGGTTAGGGTTAGGGTTAGGGTTAGGGTTAGGGGTTAGGGGTTAGGGTTAGGGTTAGGGTTAGGGTTAGGGTTAGGGGTTAGGGGTTAGGGTTAGGGTTAGGGTTAGGGTTAGGGTTAGGGGTTAGGGTTAGGGGTTAGGGTTAGGGTTAGGGTTAGGGTTAGGTGTAAGGAGTTCTATCTCGATGACTCTCCCCACTCTGTCTGACGACTAGAGCAGTTTGGTATAGAGAGCCAAAGGCAATGCACGGGCCGGCGCTTGTCACTCTGTTCCCAGGGTCCAGTTGATCACGTTCATTGCACACTTCATGAGTCACCATGTTGTCTAAATGACGTAAAAGTTTTTAGAGTATTAGGTTAAGGTTTGTTATGATGTCAATATACATTACAGTTAAATAGGTCTACATGATTTAATAAATGTTGAAGGCTTCGGTCTGAAAGTGTTAGTCCTGATTTAAAGGTTAAGTTTAGGCATATATCCTGATTGGTTAGGTTTAGAAAGAGACAAAGGTTAAGGCTAATTTAGTTAACTGGAATATTAGGTAGTCAAAAGAACTGATTTAGTTTTAGGTTTAGGCAATAACCCTGAGTGGTTAAGGTTAGACAATGACTAAGGTTTGAGGCTAATTAAAAGTTAGGTTTTAGGTCATTGAAGTTTAGATTGAAGTTTAGATTGAAGTTTAGATTGAAAAGGTTTACGGTTTTAAAAGAATTGTGGGACACCTCATCAGTGGTGTACCTCGAGATCATCGGGTGTTTCACCATTTACCACCAGACACCCTCACTCGAAGGCAGGACCCCGGGGTGATCAAGTCCCGGGGCGTGTCCCATAGCCAATTTAGGGTTAGGGTTAGGCTAAGCTTGGCATTAACAGCTAAAGGTGGTTAATTAGATCTTTTAAGAGAATTTATTTTGGTCTGTGCCAAGCTTTAAGTTTTGTTTAAAATTATTGGTTTCGGAATTTAACGGTAAGTATTTTGGCTAAAATGGTTACATCTAAAAGGTAAGTTTGTGAAGGTAAGTGTTTAGCGATTTAAAGTTAAGCTAAAATTATGGAAGGCAGAATCAAAGGTATGTGGTGCAAAAATGTGCTGTTGTATGAGTGGGGCTAACCCCCATAGAAGACTTGGCCACGTTTAAGGTCTTTGACGCCATAGACCACCACATCCCACGTGCTGTCCAAGTGGACCTGGGAGGGCCGTATACTTACCCCTTGTTCAGGTTAACAGATTGCTTGTTGACACCGTAAGGTTACCACAATCTGCCCAGACAAGGTTGAGAAAGTGAGTCTCCTATGAAGAGGTCTGGTCAAGTCCGCAAGAAAAGGAGAACAAGCAGACACCCAGGGAACTGGATGTGGAGCAGACTCCCGGCCCGACCAGAGTCCAAGAAGAATCTTCCTGATGGTTCTAGTAGGATGAGAGTCTCCTGGAGAGTCCAAGGAAATAGCCTTCAAAAAGGCCTTGGAGATTGTGCTCAAGGTCCTGATGAGGATCTGGAAGTCTCGAAGGTCTAAACGACGATTCGTGACGATGGGGTGTGTGCAAGAAGGTCCAGGGCCAAGTGGGTACTCCATAATGGGAACCCGGCTTTTCGCTCGTGGTGGGGGAAAAAATAAATAATGAAGAAGAATAATAAAGACTAACCGTGTAAGTAGATAGAGGAGGTCGAGACGAGTCCGGTGGTATGCTTTCTATCTCGATCGGACTTACGGAAGGCGAGATATTCGCGTGTAAAGAAAGTTTCCATCGACCAAGTGCATTATGGGTAAAAATCATGGATGGGCGTGGCTAAAATAATTATGCATAATGGTGCATTATGGGTAAAAATCCGTGATGGGCGTGGTTAAAATAATTATGCATTCAGGTGCATTATGGGTAAAAAGAACAAAATTGAAACCGCGAGTGAAAACACTCGTGAAATTCATGGGGTTCCGGCCGAGATGAAGGCCGGGTCATGGATTTTCGGATCCGCCGGTGAGACCTCGTCTCCCATGGGGCCTCCTGGGGCCTCCTTTGTGAAATCAATACTGGTTATAATATGGTTATAGTAGAATCCATTATTGGTTGATTCAAGATTGACTCACCAATTGGAGTCTTGGCCAGGGAAGACTATGCCCTGTTGAAGGAAAACCCTGACAGACCTCCAGGGTTAAGATTAGAGAACGCAGGGCTTCAAGATCTAGGGTTCCAGACAAGGAATAGAGGCTCCAAAAAGAAAATGGGCTCCAGATAGGAACTAGGCCAAGGGATCCAGGCTAGGGTTCCAGGTAGGCGATAGTTTAGGGGTTCGGGATTGCAGTTGGGATTCCAGACAGGAACTAGTTGTTATGGCTAAGGTGCAAGGGTTACAGTATGGGTTTCTAAGGTGTAAAGGTTAGGGTTATGGTTTCTAAGGTGTAAGGGTTACGGCTATGGTTAGGGTTCCTAAGAGGTTAGGGTTAGAATGAGGTATCAGGATCAGGTTAAAAAGAGCCAAATTAAGGTGTTAAATTTAGGTTTAGGCAATGTCCTCAGTTTTTTAGGTTTAGGCATTACTGCCGAGGCTATAGTTTAGGATTAGGCAAAATCTCTCATTTTTTAGGGGTTAGGCATTGACCCTCAAAGTCTTAGGTTTAGGCAATGTAACTACGAGTAAACGAGTAAATTAGGGGTCGGAAGTTGGAAACCTGGTTAATCTCCCACTTAAATATTTTAGACTATTTAAAGTTGCGGATCCGGAGTGGAGATGGATCAGGGACTGGAAGTTGGACACCGGGTTAGGTCTCAACAACAACCCTGCCGGGGTAGGCAAACCCTGTTCCCATCACACCCCTCTAACTGCTAATCTCCTACTTAACTATTTTAGACTATTTAAAGTTACGGAACCAGAGTGGAGATGGACCAGGGACTGGAAGTCGGACACCGGGTTAGGTCTCAACGAAATCCTGCCGGGGTAGGCAAGCCCTGCTCACATCACACCTCTCTAGCTCCTAATCTCCTACTTAACTATTTTAGACTATTTAAAGTTACGGATCCAGAGTGGAGATGGACCAGGGACTGGAAGTCGGACACCGGGTTAGGTCTCAACGAAATCCTGCCGGGGTAGGCAAGCCCTGCTCACATCACACCTCTTTTACTCCTAATCTCCTACTTCACTATTTTAGACTATTTAAAGTTACTGATCCAGAGTGGAGATGGACCAGGGGCTGGAAGTCGGACACCGGGTTAGGTCTCAACGAAATCCTGCCGGGGTAGGCAAGCCCTGTTCCCATCACACCCCTCTAACTCCTAATCTCCTACTTGAATATTTTAGACTATTTTAAGTTGCGGATCCGGAGTGGAGATGGATCAGGGGCTGGAAGTTGGACACCGGGTTAGGTCTCAACAACAACCCTGCCGGGGTAGGCAAGCCCTGTTCCCATCACACCCCTCTAACTGCTAATCTCCTTTTGAATATTTTAGACTATTTAAAGTTGCGGATCCGGAGTGGAGATGGATCAGGGACTGGAAGTTGGACACCGGGTTAGGTCTCAACAACAACCCTGCCGGGGTAGGCAAGCCCTGTTCCCATCACACCCCTCTAACTGCTAATCTCCTATTTGAATATTTTAGACTATTTAAAGTTGCGGATCCGGAGTGGAGATGGATCAGGGACTGGAAGTTGGACACCGGGTTAGGTCTCAACAACAACCCTGCCGGGGTAGGCAAGCCCTGTTCCCATCACACCCCTCTAACTGCTAATCTCCTATTTGAATATTTTAGACTATTTAAAGTTGCGGATTCGGAGTGGAGATGGATCAGGGACTGGAAGTTGGACACCGGGTTAGGTCTCAACAACAACCCTGCCGGGGTAGGCAAGCCCTGTTCCCATCACACCCCTCTAACTGCTAATCTCCTATTTGAATATTTTAGACTATTTAAAGTTGCGGATTCGGAGTGGAGATGGATCAGGGACTGGAAGTTGGACACCGGGTTAGGTCTCAACAACAACCCTGCCGGGGTAGGCAAGCCCTGTTCCCATCACACCCCTCTAGCTCCTAAATAGATCAGAGAGGGACGTGGGAAATCCCTTTTTTATGGCTGTTTAAGGTAAGTAAAATGATTTATTTATTGTGGTATATAGATTAAAGGTAGTAATGGATACTTAAGGTAAGCAAATTGATCTAGTTATTATTATTCATAGAACCAGGTTAGGAATGGATCAGAGACTTGGAAGTTGGACACCGGGTTAGGTCTCAACAACAACCCCGCCGGGTTAGGCGTGCTCCGCTCCCATTGCTCCTCTCAAACTCCTCATCAGAGCAGAAAGGGGCATGGGAAATCCTGACCATGGATTCTAATAAATTATATTTTATTGGTGATCAGAAGTCTGCAAAGAAGATCCGTCGAACCAGTTAGATGGATTTCGGCAGAGGAGCAGGACACAGGGAATCTGTCTCAACCGCAACCTAAGCCTACCTCCCACCCACCGTTCCAACAGACCAGATCGTGATCATTAAGGCTTCCCATGGGAAAGGTTGTCCGAAGGCACTGGCGGGTTAGGTGTAAGGAGTTCTATCTCGATGACTCTCCCCACTCTGTCTGACGACTAGAGCAGTTTGGTATAGAGAGCCAAAGGCAATGCACGGGCCGGCGCTTGTCACTCTGTTCCCAGGGTCCAGTTGATCACGTTCATTGCACACTTCATGAGTCACCATGTTGTCTAAATGACGTAAAAGTTTTTAGAGTATTAGGTTAAGGTTTGTTATGATGTCAATATACATTACAGTTAAATAGGTCTACATGATTTAATAAATGTTGAAGGCTTCGGTCTGAAAGTGTTAGTCCTGATTTAAAGGTTAAGTTTAGGCATATATCCTGATTGGTTAGGTTTAGAAAGAGACAAAGGTTAAGGCTAATTTAGTTAACTGGAATATTAGGTAGTCAAAAGAACTGATTTAGTTTTAGGTTTAGGCAATAACCCTGAGTGGTTAAGGTTAGACAATGACTAAGGTTTGAGGCTAATTAAAAGTTAGGTTTTAGGTCATTGAAGTTTAGATTGAAGTTTAGATTGAAGTTTAGATTGAAAAGGTTTACGGTTTTAAAAGAATTGTGGGACACCTCATCAGTGGTGTACCTCGAGATCATCGGGTGTTTCACCATTTACCACCAGACACCCTCACTCGAAGGCAGGACCCCGGGGTGATCAAGTCCCGGGGCGTGTCCCATAGCCAATTTAGGGTTAGGGTTAGGCTAAGCTTGGCATTAACAGCTAAAGGTGGTTAATTAGATCTTTTAAGAGAATTTATTTTGGTCTGTGCCAAGCTTTAAGTTTTGTTTAAAATTATTGGTTTCGGAATTTAACGGTAAGTATTTTGGCTAAAATGGTTACATCTAAAAGGTAAGTTTGTGAAGGTAAGTGTTTAGCGATTTAAAGTTAAGCTAAAATTATGGAAGGCAGAATCAAAGGTATGTGGTGCAAAAATGTGCTGTTGTATGAGTGGGGCTAACCCCCATAGAAGACTTGGCCACGTTTAAGGTCTTTGACGCCATAGACCACCACATCCCACGTGCTGTCCAAGTGGACCTGGGAGGGCCGTATACTTACCCCTTGTTCAGGTTAACAGATTGCTTGTTGACACCGTAAGGTTACCACAATCTGCCCAGACAAGGTTGAGAAAGTGAGTCTCCTATGAAGAGGTCTGGTCAAGTCCGCAAGAAAAGGAGAACAAGCAGACACCCAGGGAACTGGATGTGGAGCAGACTCCCGGCCCGACCAGAGTCCAAGAAGAATCTTCCTGATGGTTCTAGTAGGATGAGAGTCTCCTGGAGAGTCCAAGGAAATAGCCTTCAAAAAGGCCTTGGAGATTGTGCTCAAGGTCCTGATGAGGATCTGGAAGTCTCGAAGGTCTAAACGACGATTCGTGACGATGGGGTGTGTGCAAGAAGGTCCAGGGCCAAGTGGGTACTCCATAATGGGAACCCGGCTTTTCGCTCGTGGTGGGGGAAAAAATAAATAATGAAGAAGAATAATAAAGACTAACCGTGTAAGTAGATAGAGGAGGTCGAGACGAGTCCGGTGGTATGCTTTCTATCTCGATCGGACTTACGGAAGGCGAGATATTCGCGTGTAAAGAAAGTTTCCATCGACCAAGTGCATTATGGGTAAAAATCATGGATGGGCGTGGCTAAAATAATTATGCATAATGGTGCATTATGGGTAAAAATCCGTGATGGGCGTGGTTAAAATAATTATGCATTCAGGTGCATTATGGGTAAAAAGAACAAAATTGAAACCGCGAGTGAAAACACTCGTGAAATTCATGGGGTTCCGGCCGAGATGAAGGCCGGGTCATGGATTTTCGGATCCGCCGGTGAGACCTCGTCTCCCATGGGGCCTCCTGGGGCCTCCTTTGTGAAATCAATACTGGTTATAATATGGTTATAGTAGAATCCATTATTGGTTGATTCAAGATTGACTCACCAATTGGAGTCTTGGCCAGGGAAGACTATGCCCTGTTGAAGGAAAACCCTGACAGACCTCCAGGGTTAAGATTAGAGAACGCAGGGCTTCAAGATCTAGGGTTCCAGACAAGGAATAGAGGCTCCAAAAAGAAAATGGGCTCCAGATAGGAACTAGGCCAAGGGATCCAGGCTAGGGTTCCAGGTAGGCGATAGTTTAGGGGTTCGGGATTGCAGTTGGGATTCCAGACAGGAACTAGTTGTTATGGCTAAGGTGCAAGGGTTACAGTATGGGTTTCTAAGGTGTAAAGGTTAGGGTTATGGTTTCTAAGGTGTAAGGGTTACGGCTATGGTTAGGGTTCCTAAGAGGTTAGGGTTAGAATGAGGTATCAGGATCAGGTTAAAAAGAGCCAAATTAAGGTGTTAAATTTAGGTTTAGGCAATGTCCTCAGTTTTTTAGGTTTAGGCATTACTGCCGAGGCTATAGTTTAGGATTAGGCAAAATCTCTCATTTTTTAGGGGTTAGGCATTGACCCTCAAAGTCTTAGGTTTAGGCAATGTAACTACGAGTAAACGAGTAAATTAGGGGTCGGAAGTTGGAAACCTGGTTAATCTCCCACTTAAATATTTTAGACTATTTAAAGTTGCGGATCCGGAGTGGAGATGGATCAGGGACTGGAAGTTGGACACCGGGTTAGGTCTCAACAACAACCCTGCCGGGGTAGGCAAACCCTGTTCCCATCACACCCCTCTAACTGCTAATCTCCTACTTAACTATTTTAGACTATTTAAAGTTACGGAACCAGAGTGGAGATGGACCAGGGACTGGAAGTCGGACACCGGGTTAGGTCTCAACGAAATCCTGCCGGGGTAGGCAAGCCCTGCTCACATCACACCTCTCTAGCTCCTAATCTCCTACTTAACTATTTTAGACTATTTAAAGTTACGGATCCAGAGTGGAGATGGACCAGGGACTGGAAGTCGGACACCGGGTTAGGTCTCAACGAAATCCTGCCGGGGTAGGCAAGCCCTGCTCACATCACACCTCTTTTACTCCTAATCTCCTACTTCACTATTTTAGACTATTTAAAGTTACTGATCCAGAGTGGAGATGGACCAGGGGCTGGAAGTCGGACACCGGGTTAGGTCTCAACGAAATCCTGCCGGGGTAGGCAAGCCCTGTTCCCATCACA